>NW_024468551.1:75570-90645 GCF_001632365.1 Laetiporus sulphureus 93-53
ACCCTGATCTCCTTCTCAAGTGAGATCGTAGCGAGATTCAACTGATCAACCAGCCGTCAGTTGATGTAGCAAGAATATGCTCCTGAATCAAGGAGCACCTCAGTCTGGGCTTCTCTTACTCCCTGTTTGAGGTGAACAGGTAAATCGATCGCGTGTTTTGACAAACCAGTAGATGCGATGTATGAAAAACTTGATACCGATACATGTGAGAGCGAGTAGGTACTATTACAGTGTCTATGGGAACTCTGGCCAGACCTCAGAGAACCCGCCGAAGAAAATCCTCATCATCTTCTACCTCCGTGATCCTAGCTGCTTCGACAGCTGGTTCCGGTTCTGCCTCCTTTTCCTTTCCCTTCGCGTCGTAGCTGGCGATGAAAGCATGGACTGCTTCATATCTCGCCTTGCTGTCGTCGGAGATGTCTGAGGCCGCGTTTGAAGAAATTGCCCTTGTTGCTTGGCCCCCCTTCGGCATTTCGAATTTGCCTTTGTACTTGGGGTCTGGGCATCGCTGTTTAAAAATGAAGGGGTGTTTCCCACATCATACACACAGCTTCTTCTCCAGCCATCCTTCTTGTTCCTTGGTGAGGGTGGATACTCGATCCACGACCATTGCATTGGGGTCTTTCGGGGCCCGTGGTGCTGATGATGATGATGTCGTAACCGTTCCACGTTGTCCTGCCTTGTCGGCTCTGAACTTGGACTCTAATTGAAGGCATAGGTCGAGATATTCTGGCCATGTGATGGGGTCAGAAATTCCTAGACTGTCTCGTGTGACCATTGCCTGGCATACGTCCTTGCTTCAGTGTTCAGCGATGTAACCGATGAGTGCAGTGTGCCCTAAGTTGGTCTTAGTGGCCCATTGGCGGAACTGTTCTGCAGAGGATACCATCGTGGGATACGTCTTGCCACAGATATCCTTCAGATGCTGCTGCACATCCTTGTCCGGGTCGAGGGTTCTGTAGTTCACTTTGAGAATGTTGACGAAGTCTTCCCATGTGCCAAGTGCCTGCTGTGCTGCTGCTCTGGTTGCATATTTGGACATGTATGTGAATGCGCCACCTTCCAAATGCAGCAGGGCCGTGGTGATCTTGTGCTCGTCATCATTGATCTCATTCCACCGCATCCATATACTGAGTTGTTGGAGCCAATCCTCCAGACTTCCTTTGCCCGAGTAGTGTGGAGGCTCAGCAATTTTGATGTGGGGTTTGTGTGATTGGACCGTGCCGGACGTTTGACCTTGCATCACAGTGATGCCGCTTGCTTTGAGCGAAGCTAGCTCATGTCGCAGCTTGACGTTAGCTGCCTTGATTTCCATCATTTCTTTGCCTGTATCGAGCATTGCCACCTGGGTTCCCGTGAGCTCGTCATTCAAAACCATCATATGCGCATCTTGCGCGAGGATCCTATCCTTGAGCTTCCCGATCTCCGTCTGGAGCATTCCCTCCTTGAGTCGGTGTTCGCTCTTGTTGTTTTGTATCAGTGACTCGAAGGCTTTCTTGTGCTCGTACATCTTGTTTCTGAGCACATTGTAGACCTTGGTGACTTCGGTACTGACCATGAGCTTCATTGTGACAATAACCCATTCGCGGATGTGGTCCGGGACTTCTCCGGGAGCGGACTGTCTGAGCGCATCTTCTAGATGCTCGAACTGGTGTCCATCGAATTCTCAGATGGGGGGAACATAGGCGGGTAAGAGTGATGGGGTTGGGGACGCTGGTCCTCCAACTTGCGATGCAAAATCCTGCGGTCCTAGTGCAGGTTCTGGTGAATTGCGCTGCGAGGTGCGTGGGGTGCTTCTGTCGTGTGCTGACTCGATGTTTGTATGCAGAATGTCATCCATTCTTTGCCTGAACGTGGATGCGTATGCACGATTGGCTCCTTCCATTGTGATATAGATGTACTTAAACTAATTGAAAATGAAGCCTAGGTACTGCTTGTCCTTGACTTTCCCAATCTCCCTGACGATCTCGTCTAACCTCTGCTGCTTCCCTATCTCCTTGAAGTTGATCCTGCCTATTTCTAGGCAGCACGTGTTGACGACCTGCTTGTCGACGAAGGTGTATTCATGAGTTTCCGTGTAGAGGTCTGCGCAGACTTTGTCTAACTCTGATGCGAGGAGTTGTACCTTCTTTCGTTTGTCCTGATCAATTTTCTCCCAGAATGCTCCTAATATCGGTTGTAGTCTGAAGCGGGTAGCAGAGACCTGCTTCTTGAGTGTTTCGATGTGGAGGGTGGGCCTGACTTTGGACGGAAGAGGGCGAATGGGTCGTGCGTGTGTGTTGACCTTAACGAAGTTGGGAAGGGGTCGCACTGGCTGTGGAGCAACAATGATGGGGGGAACGGCGTTGGAGGTGATAATCTCTGGGGGTGGTCTTGGCCTTCGACCGCCTGTAGTGAGATGTCCTTTTCTGGGCTTGTAGCATTCGAGCGGGGGGTATGACTGCGAGGTCGGTGGATGATGCCTTGGACTCTGATATGCGTAGTGTCAACTACCCTGGCCGCTGCACGCTGCCTGTCTGTAGAGGATGCGCCTAAGGATGCTAGAGTGAGAAGTCTTCCTCGCTCCTTGTTGGTCTCGAGGCATTTGTAGCCGGCGTAAGGATCTTCTGCCTTGGTGGCCTTGCACTTTGCTGCCTTGGGCTGCTCAGTGTCTTGCTGAGGCTCACGCCTGGTAGAAGTTGGGTTGGAATGTATGTCAAAAAAGCCGCGCACTACGGCTGAAACTGCTTGCACTGAAAATACGTGGCCACTTGTGTTAAACACTAAGCAGGGGCACAGAAAATGTCAGATTGTTTCTAATGTCATGGTAACACTGGACAAGAGATCAAAAAGACTAAAAGGGACAGTCACGTGGAACGTGCCGCCCTGATCCCCCTGATCCCAAAAGTATCCCCCTAAACCCTATGTGGTGCAAGAGCCTGTTGACTTACTGGTTGATATGGTGGACGCAGGAAAGGGTGAGAGATATATGAAGGAGCTGGTGAGCTCAGTGGGTGCTACAGGTAGTAGACGAGGAGAAACAATCTGAAGTTTCGTCCTCTACATGGCTGGTCTTATATACACGTACAGCGGGCTATCTTACCTAAGCTACCTATCTACGGGTATAAGCAAATGGCCGTACATGAAACAATAGGATGTCCGGAAGTAGAACAATAAGTGGAAAGATCGATGGTTGCTGCAGTAATGCATGTGCACATCGTGCCTATCTTGGTTTCCCTTTTGTTCTCTGGTGTGAACATCGTGCTTATCTAGGCTTCTGGCTAAACTAATAGGAAGCGGAAGGCTGATGTATAACAATAGTCCTTGTTCCCTTTGTTCCCAAATGGGTGCCTCTATTGTGTCCTGGAATAGACAGGTCCGACCGTATCATCCACGGGTCTGGACCATAACATGTGATGTGGGCTATCACCTGATCCTCTACGTGTCACGTCTGTGGCTGAGTGGTGTGAGATGTTGGTGAAGCACGTGATCTGTGGCATGAGTAAAGTCATGTGCGGACTTTGTGGCAAAAATCTGTGACATTGTGCAATAGTTGGACGCAGTTTCTGGTGTTTTCTGATCGCAGAATATCTCGGTGCATATCACCTTCCCTGTTCTGAGATCTGGACCATCCTCAGTCTGTCGAGCTTGCATACTTTAGGTAGCACGTCCTTGCTTTCAGTTCCCAGTCCTTTGCTGCTATGTCCCACACCGACGGTGTCTTCAGCCTTGCTGCTCGCACTCACAGTGTCTACCCCATTGACGGTGCTTGCATTTTGCTACTGCAGCACCTCAATAATCTCATGTTTGTGTCACCCGCTCTTGATGCTCATGCATTTTGCTACTGCAGCACCTCAATAATCTCGTGTTTGTATCACCCGCTCTTGATGCTCATGTGTTGGTCTGGCAGGACTGGGCCACATCGTTTTCTGCTTACAAGGTGAGTATTCCGTGTTGTGATCTACCTTCTAATGGTTAACGCTGCCGTCTTTCAGTTACACATGATCTGCAACTATCCAGACCATGCCAAGAGTCTGCTGCATGAGGTCAATTTGGTATATGACTGGCTCATGCTGAACGTGAGCCCTGACTTTAATTGGATCCCAGCAGTGGTTCCTTCCACCCTGAGAGGTTATTCTAAGACTGTCAGAACTGCTGACCTGATTCGTTCTTCTGCTGCGATGACTGAGATCATGTGAGAGATCATCGAGGCTGCAGACCGTGGCAATTTTGACAAGTTCCCTAAAGGTCGTGACCTTACTTGCGATCACTTTCTAATGGCATACACGGCAAACAACATTTTCGTGGATCGGCATGACTGTACATTCCTTGGGCAGACCATCCCAATTGGCTGCTGATGGATAGACTATGATCGCTGACATGTTCCTTCTTCTTCCACTGCATCTTTTGCCATAGCAGAGATTCTTCCAGGATGCAGTCAAGCACGAACCTGAAGTTGCGGCAGTGACTCCGAGAGTCGCGTTCGACATCCGTTGTGAGTACTGCATTGTCTGTGGTCACCACCAAGTCTTCTGAGTCAGATATGCTGCACGAGTACTACACTGCCATCCATGCTCTCCCAAAGCATGTACAGATTGTGTTCTTGAGCTTCAGAAAGCTGTGGCTGCATACCAAGGTACGTTCATTTGCTTTTCACCTCCTACGCGTTGCTTATGTTTCTGCCCCCAGTGCTCTAAGTGCTTGATGAACAGTGACTGCATGATTATGCCTTCCGAGCACAGTGAGCAGGCTTGTGTTCGCTGCAGAGTGTCACATCTCAAGTGCTTAATTTGTCCAATCTCCCTCCAGTATGCCTTCTTTCTCTTGATTGGAAATGCTGCCATCTTGACTTCGTTCCTTTTGCGATCGCAGACACCAAATCACTTGTTGATACCAAGCAGATTCTTAGTGAGGTTCACGGACTGGCCATTCCCAGTGCCCTGCTAGTCGAGATCTATATGCAGGAGTGCATGCGACTGGTTGTGGAGACGACTCACATTAGCGAGCATCTCCAGTTCTTGAAAACCTTTCTGGCTGTGAATGGGAAAGCCACGTAGTCTAGAACCACCTCTATTTGTCTTTCGTATATTCCACTTGCTCATGTACAATAGTCTGACTGCATTCATCTCTGGCGCTGTGCCATGAATCCATTGTTTTGGGTGGCTTCGATCGGGGTTGGCTCGCATTTCGGTCCTGCAATAGAAGTCTTGTCTAAGTCACTCTAACCGGCTTCCTGAGAAAGCCGACTGGCTCTACCATGTGGTAGAGGATGATACCGTGAGGTTTTAACGATGTGTTTGCATGCCCGGGCTTGGCCAGTTCAAACTTTTCTGCAATGGCACCTAACTTGCCTCTCCCTCTACCTCAATCTCTCAGCTCCTCAATGGGTGACCCTGCTACTCCATCATCCTCTCAATGTCCTGCAACTCCAGTCACTTCTCCACGCAAGGTACACCTGTCTTCCAAACCTTTTGGCTTCTCGCAGTGCTAACTTCTTTTCTTGACACCTAGGTGGCAGACCTGAAGGACACCATCATAGGCATCATTTACTCCGCTTAGGAGGCGTTGCACAAGGCAGAGCCTCTTGATTCAGCTGTGGATTTCGAATTCCTGATACGCCAGTTTCTTTCTGCCCTGGTAAGTGAACGCTCTGTTGTACTCACAGCTGGCTAACTTGCTTTCTCCTCTAGCATGATCTTCGCGCCTTCTCAGACTCGGTGTCACAAATGTGCTATACCCAGTTTTGCATTAAATGCCAAAAAAAAAAAACCCCCAGTTTTGCCAAAAAGCCCAGGTGCATCTTGACTCCTACATTGAATCATCGTGGCTATCATGGTGTGCAGGGTTGATCTCACCTGAGTGGGCTGCTGCCTTCTCAGTGAACAAGGTGCATGCACTGGACTGTGATCTCTTGTCCTCTACTGACACAATCCTTCGACTCTCTCTAGAAACTGAGCCTCCCTGTGGCGATGGAGGCTTCTGCGTGTACTCCTTCTGATACTGGGAAGGTCGCAGCCTCCGACTCTCCAACCGCTTTCACTGGCATCGACGATGCTCTCCTCTCAGTTGCTCTGACCTCTTTTTCTGCAGTGGCCATGCCTGTCACAGCTTCTGCTGCTCTTGGCGATCCTGTCCCTAAGTTTGAGTTTCAGGCTCGTGTGGCCAACCCAGTCACTATCGACCCTCCTTCCAGCTCCAATATTGCTGCCATGGAGGTTGATCCTCCATTCGCTACCATGTTCGATAAACCTCCTTCTGCGCAAGGCTCTGAGATCATTGAGCTCTCCAGCAACGATGAGGATAATAGTGACAGTGATGAGGTCGAGTTCATGGGTGGCACGATCTCCAACTTGTCTCCAGCACATCCTAATAAGGGCAAGGGTCACGGTTGCAAGTCCATCAAAGCTTCCAAAATGACTACGACCTCAGAGGACCAGTATGTGTGCATGCCTGTGCACACCTTTCATGATCGCTCCCTCCCCCCCAGAGTATCTCCTGGCTTGGCAGAAGCCATCTATCACTTGCTTGGTAAGTGCTTTCCTGGCTCACCCTTTTTCATCGCTAATCTCCCTTTTTCTAGTGTCGCTACTGCCTGCTCTCTAACAAGGTGTCTCGTACTTGCACGCTAAGTGAGTTCCATTTTAAATGCCACAAGTGTCACTGCAACCACAAGGCCTGCAAGTGGTGGACGCGTGATACTGACATTGACGATGCCGATGGATGGCTTTCACTAAAGAAGCTGTACCATCTGAGGGAATGGCCACTGCCCAAGATGCCAGATGCCAAGGTGATTGTGAAGGATCCAGTTACCAGGTTGATTATAACAAGCAGATGCGTGATGCAAACACTGCCAGTAGCGATTATGCTGCTGAGCTCGAGCTTCCTCTAGATACGCCGATCGACGAATATGAGACCACGATTGCCCTGACCCCATGCCTTCGTAGGCCCTCATCCTTTCATTTTATTCTGGGCTGACTGACTTCCCTCCAGGTCTGGTCCATACCTTACCTGACACGCCCAAGCCTGATGTCAAGTTCGACACTGAAGGTGCACCTGAGGTGGTTATCGTCAAGCAAGAGAAGGGCACCACTGGGCCTTCTTGACATAAGTTGGTGATCCCTCTGCCACCACGTGGTTTCTACATCGTTACTTCTTTGCTAATGGTTTCTTCAGGTCATTTCGACAGGCCTCCCAAGTGTCCTCGCTTTAACAGCTCTGACCCTGATGACATCATGACACAGCACACCCACGCCGGCACCATTGTCATTCTGTCGACCAAGGTCCTCAAGCTGCACTCGTCGAAAGGCAAATCTTGTGCAAAGGGCTCCTCCAAGGCTGCGACCGTGAAGTCAGAGCTGATTCGTGCTTCGACAGCCATCATTGAGCCTTCTGCAGCCAGTACGCAACTCAAGTAGATGATTGAGCTTTTGCAACAGCTCCTCGAGGAGAACCGTGCCTTGAGGGCTCACAAGTCGTGACTTCGTTGGTGCGCTGGGCTTTGGCTGGGGCGATGCAAAGCGGGCCATCTGCATATTTCTTCACATCTCTTTCATGATCTCTCCCTCCACATGTGCAGAGCCAATGTATTAGTTAGTTATCTTGAATAAACTGTGTGCTGAAAAGTCTTGCGCGATCTTGCCTGACCGAAATATTAAGAAATTTGCCACCGAATATGATAGTCTTGTTCGAATTCTTGAGTCTTTAGCTAAGTCCTTGCTTATATGTGATTAAATAATTAGTTCGGATCCCTATGCTTGCCTATTCCGACTCATTTATGTCGTACTGGTCTTGCGGTCCTTCGCCTTCATCTTCTGACTCGTTATCTTCCTGTTCTTCCTCTGGTTCCTCTTCTCCTTGGTCGTCTGACTGGTGCATCTCCTTCAATCTGGTTTCCAATGCGTCCAACATTCCTTCCATGATCATGATCCTCTTCCTTACTGTGAATGGTACCACCCTGAATGCTGCAATCAGCTGATCCAGTACTGCTCCATCCAACTCGCAGAGCACACATGCTCCTCCCCAATTGCAAAACAGCACAATATACAGCCCAATGTAGTGTGGTCTCATTTTCCAATTGAGTGCTTTCTCGATCTGTGTATGCCGAACCAAGACTACGTCTCCACGCTTGAAGTCAAAATCCTTGATCATATTCTTGTGGACTCACTCGAATCACCTAGCTGCTTCTCTTCTAGCTTCGTAGACTGCATTGTGGATTCTTGTGACCTGTTCGCGGTGCTTTTGCAATGCTTCAGCTTGACTCGCAATTAGGCCAGTTGTTGTCACCATTCTGACTGGGGCTGGAATCAGATACGTTGCTTTGACAATGTCAAGCGGTAGGACTGGATGGGTGCCTGTGACTGCAAAATAGGGCAAACAGCCCATGCGTCTTCTAACCGTTACTCTTTCTGACCAGAAAACTGAATGTGTGACTTGACTCCATTTGCGCTCCTTTTCGTCAGCAGCCTTGAATAGACCTTGCCGAATGTCGAAATGCGACTGCTCAACTATTCCATTCACATGTAAGTTGTAGCCACTTATCCAGATGTGCTTGATGTGGCATTTCTTCTCCAGATAGGCTGCTGCTTTTACAAATGGTGCACCGTTGTCAGTTACGATTTCTGATAAGGCCCCCCAGCGACAGAGTATATCTTCGAAAACCCAATCGCTGAGGGTCTTTGCAGTTTCAACTCAAAGCATATGGAACTCGAGATAGTGGGTGAGCGAACACCGACCCTGCACGATGTACTTAAATCTGTTTGAGGGTAGCATATGCATTGTGTCAATATATATCTTCACAAATATTGGAGCTGGAATCACAACCATCGCTGGTGTGAGGATCTGGCAGATCTGCCACTTCTGACATATTACACAAGTTTTTACGAACCAAGCGATGTTAGCCGCGATGTCCGGCCACCAAAAGCATTCACGAATCAACGACTGAGTCAGAAAAATGCCTCGGTGTCCTAGTTCATCATGTGCTCCAGCGAGAACTCGTAGTCAGTTTTTTGGTAATATGACTAGCTTGTGCGATCCTTGTCCATCTTTCCTTCAGAGATGTCCATCTCGCTTGAAGAAGTGGACTGCATACTTGAGCACCCGGTCGTATTCTTTGTCCAAGTAATTCTCCGGTTGCTGCAACATTTCTAGCCAGTCAGTAATTAGAGCAATGAGATGGTCATTCCATCTGGCTTGTGCAGATCATGGAATGTCCTTGTAGCTGACCACCTTCAGGTCCTGAGTATCTTGCCTGGTTTCTGATTCATCGTTATTTTGAGTTGAAAGCACAAAAACTGATTGCGTGGCTGGCTCTTCCCCTGTTCGGAAAAATTGACCATCCTTGGTCAACGGCTGATGATTCAAACTCTGCACCTGGGGAAGGACTTGGTGCATAAAGCCATTCATGCAATCCATCCAATCATCAAAGTTTGTATCCTCAATGGACTCTGGTGGCGGGTTGCCTGGCTGTCTCAGTTAGCATGATAATTCATCTGGACCGTGCATGACTCCTGGGATGTGAACTAGTCAGAAATGGTACATGAGGATTGTGATGATCCAACAGTTAACGCTTGCGCTCAGGGCAATATCTGGGTTCTGCAACATTCCCTTGATGTACTTAGCATCGACTTCAACTATTAGGTTGTGAACGCCAATCAGGTAGACCTTGAGGGCTCGCAAAGCATGATATAGACCGTAGAGCTCTAACTTTGGTTGCGAAAACCTCTTCTCGTGATCGTTGAGCGTGATGAATCTGAAATGACTGAAAAATCGCTTTTTCGATCCATCAGTCACACCTTGGCACAACTGATATCCAACTGTGATCAGAGATGTGTTCACTGCAAAAATAACTGGTGCTGACGAGTCGTAATCAATCACTCTCAAAGTCAGTGACTCCAATAATGCCTGCTTTAGGTCTTCCATTGCTTTGAGCTGCACCTCGTCAAATTCAAATGGAACTCCTTTCTGAGTAAGCTGCACCAGTGAGTGTGCTCGCTTTGCGAAGTCCCTGATAAAGATTCTCACCAATCCAATCGTGCCTAGAAAAGCTCGAACTTCCAATAGGTCCTTGCATAGGCCCCAATTCCTGACTGTCCAGACTCGCAATTTGTCTGATAAATGTCCCATCGGGGTACATCTGTGTCCAACGACTGTAGTTTCCTTGACACATAGTGTTAACTTCATTCTCAAGAAGGTACCGCCAGCATACTCCATTCGCTGCACAATCTGATTAAGATTCTGGAAATGTTCCTAAATGAATTGTTAGATGCCATCATTGCCTGCGATCATCTCAAAGCTTCTATTGGACTTAACATATCTAGTCGCTGGACCTTTGACTGAGACATCGTCGATGTACGGAATCGTAAATGCTGAAATTTCTGATTGCAAAATGTATGTGACATTGTTGTGGAAGATCAGCACTGAGTTGGTCCACTCCATTGAAAGGGCGACAAGTCGCAAAGCTCCAAATGGTGTCTGGAATGTGGTGAGGTTGTGCGAGGTTTCTGCTATGTATGAGCCGCTCATCATATCCAATATACAGGTCAAGCATGGCTCCACAGGCACGACTGCTGAACTGCTCTGCTAGGTGCTCTGGAGTCAGCGTAACTCCCAAGTGCTGGATTGTAATGGCATTGAGTGGCTCAAGACTGTGAATGAGCTGCAAAGACTTTCTGTCCTATCTTTACGATGCAGAATTATCGCGATTGGTATGAGGAGTTTGAGGGCTCGTAGACTCCAGCATCCAGCTTCTTCTTGATAATTGCGCAAACTTCCTTGTAAATGCCCGGTGGAATCAGAATGTTCCGCTAAATCCAAGGCTGATGGAGAATGACTGGGAAATCGATCGATGGGAAATACTGCGACTTGAATCGTCCTCGCTCAGAATCGCTCCAAGCGAACACCTGATTGTGCAGACACATGAACATGTGCATGAGAGCTTGCTCTTCTAGCCATAAGAATCCTGGCTGGTGCACCACATCCAAGGCCTCCATGCATTCCTTTGTATAGTGACCAGTTGGAAAGAATGGACCCGGCCACTCTGGAAGCTTAGGTAGGTGTCGCAAAGGATCTCCAACTATTCGTCGAATGATTCAGAATTGCTCAGGTACTGATGTGATTATGGGTCAAGTTTTGAGTGCGACTGGCTTGTAATTTTCCTTGGTCGCAGCGTAGCCTGCTTTCGAACTTGATTCTTGATCGCAATTGTGACCCATAACTGTCTGTAGTAGTCGTGAAGTTGAGGTTCAGGAAGTTGATCAGAAATCTGAAGTGACTGTGTATAATGATGACACTGTGTCAAGGACCTGTCCTAAGGCTTGCAAATAGCTCGACTGGATGGAAACAGGATCGGAAGATATGACTGGGGAATAGGCTGATATAATAGGGGTATTCATGCTGCTTACATCAAATGATTAATGCCATCCCGCTGCTTTCGGTACTCATATCTTCTGCTAGTGAAACCCCAGATCCTTCAATCACAAATGCTGTGCCCTGACTCGTGGTGGTCCTCTTGGTATAGTAGGTATCATTGTGACTCTTCCTGTGTTGGGACATACGATTGTAACTGTCTGGTTCTCATCGAAGAAGTTGCGCACCATGCTCTTGGTGAGCATGTCAAATGGTCGTCCTAAAAGAATATCGTATGTGGCTGTGTGAATGACATGGATCTGCAAGTAAAGGACGATATCTCCAATTTGAAATGGTACATTGTGAACGAGTCCGAGTGACTGGTCGATTTCCCCATTCGCAGACTGCATGTTGAGCTTTATTGTTGGATCATAAATGAGTCTCAATGAATGGCAGACATCTTCCGACATTGTGACAATCTGACATCCTGGATCTAGAATCACCTGTACTCGCTCTTTGTTGTCAATAAGCACAACTATTGATCGCAATGCATGTGAGTCTTTTGTGACTGTCAATGGTTCTGGCTCCTCTCCATTGTGTACGTGCTTCAGATAGACATTGTATGAATCAGGAATGACTGAACCTGTCACCACTAAAGGCTCCCCTCAATAGGTGAACTCTTCCTCCTGTCCGATCATAGAACTGTTGTCTTCCACATTTTCGAAGATCGTCGCCATTCCAGTTATACTTGGAGGTACTACTCGCTTCGGTGTGCAAGCTTCATGATACTTGTTGCGCACATCTGGCAATATCGACAGCAACTCCTCCATGGACAATGTCACTGTGGATGACTTCATTGATCGCTCGAAAACTGTAG
The DNA here is from genome assembly GCF_001632365.1 of Laetiporus sulphureus 93-53. Taxonomy (NCBI): domain Eukaryota; kingdom Fungi; phylum Basidiomycota; class Agaricomycetes; order Polyporales; family Laetiporaceae; genus Laetiporus; species Laetiporus sulphureus. The sequence continues at coordinate 87,770 of NW_024468551.1, forward strand.
TCACAAGCTCCAGTTGATAGACTGGTGGCACATTGCGATAGGCTGCATCTCATGCTCCAGGCTTTGATGCCTGTCCAAAATTGTGCATGTTCAGTGGAATGTATAATGCGTCTCAAGCCGATCAGAAAGAATGCTCTGGCACTGGATCCGCAACTACTGGGACTGACGTACTTGGGACACTCTCAGTGGCCTTCTCTGGCCTCGCCTGAGGCTTCTGCTGTTCAGGTGCCTTCTCAGACTGTGCTGGCTTTGCAGCCAATCCTGCCTGTCACCTCGGTGATATATGAACTCCATCAAAGACTGGTCGTGATCACTTTAGATTGAATAGCTCTTGCTCCAAAGCTTTGATCCTGTCCTCTGCTCCTAATGAGAATGAGCTGGCTTTGTCTTCTGAGACTTGAAATAAATTTGCCACTGAGACTGATGCCATGACTGGGGTCTGATTGCGTCTGTACCACTCATAAATCTGATCACGAATAGTGATGCCTGGAATTGTGCGAGAAACGAAGGTGCTGTTTGGTAGGACAACTTTTCCAGCTGCATTGTGTATGCATTTGCCACTCTTAATGTCCTGCTCGACATGCTTGCATGTTCTGATCATGCCTCCAGCTTCTCCGCAATAGTGGCAAAATCTGCTCAGATTTCCATTTGCGACTAGTGGTCTACTCGCAGTCGCAGTCTGACTCCCATTTTGCTTCACAACTCCTCCAGTCACAGCTGCTGTGAGTGTTTGAATAAACTTGACCAAACTTTCAATAAGCAGGGAGATATCCTCGCTCTTGATCACTCATGTACTGCTAGTTGAAGTAGTCGCATTCGACTTTCCTGTGGTCGGCCCTGTGCTAGTGCCGTGCAACACGAACTTTGCTGCTTTGTAGATGTCATTTACTGAGTAGAGATCATCTGGGTAATGGTCTGGCTGCTTCAACTGTAGGCACTGTGAAATCCAATTCCACAGCTCAGGCAGAAATCCTCGAATGAATGCGCAAATGCACGATTGAGCTCTGACTCTGAAATGTGAGTCTTGCCAATGAGAAATGAGGTGATGGCTAGGAACTCTCGATGGTAGTTTCCGAGTTCTGTGATGGTCTGAATTCCCAGTCAGGCTTGCTCCCCAACTAAGAGATCCATGTCTCGAACCTCCCACTTGTGCTCTGTATCCGCACCTGGATACAGCTCCTGGATGGCTTGTCGCAAATCGATATAGGTCTTCGTTCGATTGGTATATTCTGGAAGTGACTCAACGAGGTCAGCAATATCTATATTGAGATAGCATTTTACCCATAGCTTCTTTTCTGTTTCATTCATTACTTGGCAATGCGTGAATAGGATTTCTAGGTCATCAAAGAAGCGAAAAAGAGTTCTTGGCTGATCAGGATCAAATGTGGGTGCCAATCGATCACCACGAAATGGCATCTGATTGGTGATTATGGTGACTGTGGCTGTGGTGGTTGGTAGATTAAGTGGTTGAGAGGGGTTCTCGACTGGATTCGACACTTGTTCAGCTGCAAAGGCTGCTTTTAGCTCATCTAGAAGGGTCCCACGCAAAGTGCTGTGAACCGCGTGAACCGCCAGGCACAGTTCACAGCCCAAATAAGGCAGGTGCCTGTGCGCGTGCAGGTGCCAGTGCCCGAAAGACTTTGTGTGCCTAACCGTGGATTCACAGTTTCGGCGCGCGCCTCGCGCATTTCACAGCAAACTCATGCACCAATCACGCTTTTGGGGCCCTGGTTCACACTGCGGTTCACACTTTTTGATGGGGGCACCAAATACTTTGCACGCCTGCACCAGACTTTGCACGCCTATTGCGCTTTTTACGCGCACGTGACTCGCAGCTCGGCTCCCCCCTGGCCACAGCTTGCGTCCACCCTCCCCCCCCTTCAGAGCTTGTGTCCTCGCACCTGGTCACACATGGTCATCGACGTGCACTGCCACCTGAGAGATCGACACCACCTCTGCGCTCCTCGATGCCACTCTGAATGTCCCCGCCCTCCCCCACCGGCGCCCGAAAAACTTTAGTTGCGATGAAGTCTCAGAGATGTTTTTCAACTGAGCTTCTACTGTCGAAGCCTCGGACGAGTGGTGCGATAGTGGGGTAAGCGAACTAAGTGGATTGGGGGTTCTAGAAGCTGATGATGTCGATCGTGAAGCTGAGGGATGTGTTTCGAATGACGGAGATGGTCAAAAATTGGCTAAGTGTAGTCAGCCTTCTTCTGCTCGCTCGAATCTGGCCCTCTCAAACTCATGAAGTCACCTAAGCCTCTGATTGAATGACAAGAAGACTTCTTCATCTGATGTTTCACCTATGGTGACAATTCCGATCTTGCTTCAAGGGGGTACCAAACTACCTCTTCAGTTTCTGATCGTAAGGCTGACGACTCGGTAATGTGAAGATTTAAATCCTCTCCACCCCTTGTGGTGGGCTCCAAAAATGATATGCTCAACCGCGTCCTGGCTGTGAGCAGCACTCCTAACCAAACCCCTAACTTGTCACAGATTTTCACGTTTTCACCTCTGCACGTGATCAAGACATCATTTGACATCAGCGCTAGGCTGTTCAGAAAGGAACGAACCGGTACGCGAAGTACTAACAGTCCTAGGCGCCCCGAAGGTCCAGGTCTGGTCACGTGACATACCACGTGATATCAACACATGTGACAAGTAGCGCTGGTATTAGGTAAGCCTAACTTATACAGTAATATCATCCCACCTAGAAGCCACGGTCGGACTCCGGAAGAATCCAACGATGGGGATACACGACACCGGAGATATGTCCTTAAGGGGATAATAATTCACATACACGAGGTAGATAGCTACCACGCCACCGGAGATGAAGCCATTACAGGCAATACCATTCCCATGGTCTTACTAAGTAG
>NW_024468551.1:91275-275513 GCF_001632365.1 Laetiporus sulphureus 93-53
TAGTTCAGTTTCTATTATCCAGACTCCCTCGGTCAGGCGACCGAGACTACCTGCAGGACCATCAGGTCCAGATCTCAATCAAGGGACATACGTCGAGACCGCTACAGGGTCTCATTTCATCTATCCTCTCGCCGTTTCCATCATCTCGACTCAGCGCGTCGAAGGCACCCTTCGGCAAATTCGTATTCTACTCACCAAACGATACCGTTGTCAGCTTGACGACCACGACATCCTCGACCTCGAGCATCTCATACTCAAGCTCGAGTCCATCCGCACTGACATTGCGGAATTCAAGCTTTCCTTCGTTCACCAACACGTGGTTCGCGATTTCTGCAACTACGTCCAGGAAAGGAAGCGTCAGGGCGGAGAAGCTCGCTGGATAATCAGAGATATTATCCAGAAGTATCGTCTAGGAATCCAGGTCACAGGGCGACCTTTGCTGTAGATACGAATAGTTACTTTGTATATGTCTTCATCCGGCGATTCGAACAATCTTGAAAACTTCGAGCAAATAAATCCAATCGGTCACACTTTTGATTATCTTTGGGATTCAATTCCACGTGTTCTTCGAGACAGAGCAGGCGAAGCGTTTGCTACATACGAGGACACGTTCAACATCGATTACCACGACGTATATCACATATACGCTCTCCAAATCTATCCAGAATTTGATTGGAGGAACGTCGCAGTTCATATCTGCTATATCCCTATCGGGTCCGAATAACCCGAAGACCGTCTCATCGAAGCTTACAATAGCTTCGTCGATTGGCTCGAAGAAGTCGAGCGCATTTGCGAAATCCATCATAACCATCAGTGGCCCGCAGTCCGGGACAAGACCAGGTTTTTGTGGCAACCCTTCGTCAAGGTCATACATCAAGACCTTTGGCTGCTGCGAAACCAACGCTCAGGACGAGTAATTGTCCGACAGGCCACGACCGCCAATAGGCATATCACCGAGTTCGAAGAACATCTTCGTGAGATAGAGGAGGAACAGTAAAGATGACGACTCCCACCCCCAATGATCCAAGCTTCTCTCGTGCTCCATCTCCGGAGCTTCCCGCACATCTTAATATTGTTTTGCAACCCCCGAATCCTATCATTCGTCAAGCCCTTGCCGACACAGCGCCCCCAAATGCGAACATACCCGAAAATGTGAAGAATTGGGTAGTCGATCTCGTCACAAACGTGGTGGAAGAGATGCGTCAACAAACGGTGGCACACTACGAAAATCTCATCCAGCGTCAAGCGCATACAATGGAGCGTAACACCACGGAGTTTCACAATCGAACGGTCTTCTTAGATCAACATCGTCAACAAACCGAGTCTCGAATCTCAGACTTGGAGAAAACCTCGTCAGCCTTATTCGAGGATAACAAGGCCACTAATGAATCATTGGTGGCATTTGACGATGAGATCAAGGATCTCCAAACCAGGATGGAAGACCTGAAGAAATCACACGATCGACTTCGCGCATGGGCATCTACACAGGGAAGAAAAGCAGGGCAAGGCAGTAACAATGTCGACGACACAAACGACGACGATGAGCCGTCGTTTGGTCGCAAGGGTAAAGGCGTAAAAATTGACCAACCAGAAAAATATGGTGGCAATAAGGACGGAGTCAATCTCGATGATTGGCTCGAACAAGTAATGCTCTGGTTGAAATATACTGGACATACCAAAGACGAGTCCAAAATATGTCTACCCTCTTGCTCCTGAAAGGAGGAGCACGCGAATACATGCGGCATTGGATCACCGAAATAAACGAAAATGACAAGGCACCCGGAACTTGGGCGGAGTTCATCTCAGAACTTCGCACGGCATACGAATCATTGGACAAGGATGACAAGAAGCGAACGGAGCTAGAAGCCTTCGTCAAGAAGGATCATCGAGACTTCCGAAAGTTCGCAGAAGACTTCCGTCCAAAGGCAACAGGTACAGGCTTCTCAGATCAAGATTTGATCGAAAAGATCAAAAAACATATCCCGGAGAAAACGTGGCTGCTCATGCTGGCGGACACGACTAAGGACAACTGGCCCAAGAAATGGACCGAGTTCCTTACATTCGCACTCCGGATATTTACCTCACTACAACGAGAAGGCCACCATGCCAAGGCCGAAACCAAGGACCCGAACGCTATGGAGGTTGATGCAGTCGGGAAGAAGGGAAAGAGTAAATCGGGCAAAGCGCGAAGCGTGCAGGATGACAAGTTGGTATGCGCCAACTGCAAGAAGAACAAGCCAACGTTCTTCAAATCGTCGAAACGCTTCAGCAAGTATTGTACCGATTGTTTCAAGTTGGACCATGTCAAGAGACAGATTGAGAAGGAGAAGGAGGCAGCCGCGAAGAAGAAGGACGCAAAGAAGAAGGACGACGTCAGGAACAAATCCAAGTCGTCCAAGACGCGACAAGTAGCATCGGATTCCGCTTCATCCGATAGCGAAATGGACACGAACAGTAGTCCCGACATTAAGAAGCACAAGAGCTCTTCCTCTAAGACTAAGGGGAAAGGGAAGGAGACAGCTGCGCATATTAGCGACCGCAGCATCCACTCGGAAAGCGAGCCTGATGCATCCGAGTCGGACGAAGATTTCGCCGCGATCCTCTCAAGGCTCAGGCGCCTGAGGGCGAATGGATCCAGTTCATCAAGGAAGGTGGGAGAGGGCTCTTCAAGGAAGGATCGGAAGGGTTTTCTCAAAGGGGATCTGTAGGCAGCTCGTCAGAGTCCCCAGAACATTATATAAGACCTGTACATTTATCCCCCAGATCAGACACCTCTGTAGATCGTCGCAACGCAGAGGATGATAATGTAACAATAAAGAATTCGTCTCCAAATTTATCATCATTCTATTTACCAGTTACATTATGGGTGTACGGCAAGAAATCGAGCGCCGAAGCTCTAGTCGACTCAGGAGCATATTCCATGTACATCAGCAAGCGATTCGTAAAGAACAATCGAATCGCAACCTCCAAGCTAAACACTACATATAAAGTGTACAATGCTGACGGATCCCAAAATAAACATGGTGAAATAACCGACTATGTAAAAGCATACCTCAAAGTCGGAGATCATGGTTCTACCCATCGTCTGCTAGTCACAGACATCGGAAAATTAGACATGATCATTGGGATGTCATACTTACATCAGCACAACCCAGAAATCAACTGGCAAGCTGGAGAATGGAAATACTCACGATGCCCGAGTACGTGTCACCACCAGAGGCTTCGTAAAAAACAACAAGCCATTGCGAGAGAGGAAGCTGAAGAAATCTCGCAACGAGCACAACAAGTGGCAGATGAGGAGCCAACTGCATACAAAATGTTTAATGGACACAACATCGATGCAGTAAATCCTATCATCTCGTGGATCGAAATGGACGACCCCGAAGCCGAACAAATAGCCCGCATGATACTTTCTATAGCAGATTGCGGCTATGCTGAACCACAAGAAGACCTGAAAGAAGCGGCACCCCAGTCAAACACTGGCAGCCCAGAAGATCAGGTTATTAATGAAGTAGAATCTTGGGAAAAACTAGTACCAGATTATCTACATTCATTTGGTGATGTCTTCTCCAAAAAAGCGTCTGAAAGGATGCCAACTCGAAAGCCTTACGATCATGCAATCGAGTTTGAAGAAGAACATGAATTACCACGACCAAGCAAACTCTATCCTATGAATCCGGAGGAAAGAAATTCCCTAGATTCATGGATCGACGAAAATCTAGCAAAAGGTTACATTCGAAAGTCGAAATCACCTATTGCTGCTCCAGTATTCTTTGTCAAGAAGAAGGACGGCACACTAAGACTGGTACAAGACTACCGAAAACTTAATGCTATAACCAAGAAGAATCGCTTCCCTATTCCACGAATAAGCGAGCTTATCGATCAGCTCAGTAACGCGTCAATATTCACCAAGCTGGATCTCAGATGGGGATACAACAATGTTCACATCCGTAAGGGTGATGAATGGAAAACAGCTTTTGTGACGCATCGCGGTTTATACGAGGCCACGGTTATGTTTTTCGGTTTCTGTAATGCACCAGCCACCTTCCAACACATGATGAATGAGATCTTAGATGATCTTATTCGGGAAGGTCATGTGATCGTCTACCTCGATGATATCCTAATCTTCACTAACGATTTGAAACAACATCGGAAGATTACCAAAGAGGTAATTAAAAGATTACGGGACAACGACCTTTTTGCCAAACCAGAAAAGTGCTTTTTCGAACAGCCATCGATTGAGTACTTAGGGATGATTATCTCTCAAGGCGAGGTCCGTATGGATCCTCAAAAGGTCGCAGGTGTACTCGACTGGCCTGAACCCAAGAAGGTTAAGCAAGTACAAGCTTTTCTTGGGTTTGCAAATTTCTATCGTCGATTCATTGAAGGATTTGCCAAAAAGTCTCGACCACTCAATATCCTTACACGAAAGGATCAGAAATGGGTATGGGGCGAAGAGCAACAACAATCATTTGATGCTCTCAAGAAAGCTTTTACAACAGCTCCAATTCTGGCATTACCGGATGATACACATCCATTCCGGTTAGAAACGGATTCTAGTGATTTTGCCACTGGCGCATGCCTTGAACAACTCAAAGACGATGGGTTGTGGCATCCAATCGCATTCTATTCGAAAAGCCTCAACGAGGCTGAGCGGAACTATGAAATCTATGACAAAGAGATGCTCGCAATCATTCGAGCATTGGAGGAATACCGACAACATCTCGAAGGTCATCCGCTCCCAGTCGAAATATGGTCCGATCACCAGAATTTAACCTATTTCAAATCAGCACAAAAGCTGACGAGGCGGCAAGCTCGATGGTCGCTATATCTTACACGGTTCAACATCCAACTACATCACAAACCAGGGAAATCAATGCATCGCGCAGATCCTCTGTCCAGGAGGCCAGATCATGAAGAGGGGGTAAATCTCGATAATTCCGACAAAACTCTGCTCAAACCAGAATATTTCGCGATTAAAGCTATTCAACATACCCATCTTGCAGTCGTCACAGATCATGATTTGGTGGACAAGATCAAGGAGGCGTTACAAGATGACAATGTGAACAAATCATATCAAGACCTACTCAAAAAAGGACAACGAGAGTTCTCAAAAGGACTCGAAGACTGGAACTTCGAAAGTGGGATATTACTATACCGAAGCAAAGTCTATGTGCCGAAAGCAGATAATAAGGAATCACTTAGACGAGAAATCGTCCAGCGTCATCATGAAGCTGCCAGTGCAGGTCATCCTGGAAGATGGAAGACATATGAGATGTTATCTCGTAATTACTGGTGGCCGGGAATGTCCACTTACGTCAAAAAGTATGTTGGTTCTTGCGACCTTTGTCAACGCAACAAGAACATCAATCAGCCAAAATACGGAGAATTACAGCCAAATGAGGTTCCAACAGAACCTTGGGAAATTGTATCTGTCGACCTAATCACTCAACTACCAGAATCCCATGGATTCAACGCAATCATGGTAGTGGTCGATCGTTTGACCAAGCGAGCGCATTTCTTTGCAATCACCAATGAGTTCTCAGCGTCCGACCTCGCTCGTACCTTCTATGAGAGGGTATGGACACAGCATGGTCTTCCGAGACAGATTATCTCGGATAGAGGTACTCAGTTTGCAAGCGCATTATTCCAGGAAGTATGCAAACTCCTTGGAATACAATCAACAATGTCATCCGCATATCATCCGGAGACCGATGGTCAAACTGAAAGAACAAATCAGTCGCTAGAGCAATATCTTCGTATCTATACTGATAAACGCGTGGAAGACTGGAGTACACTACTCCCAACTGCCGAATTCGCCTATAACAATCAGGCTTCTGAAGCCACTAAGAATTCACCATTCTTTGTCGAATACGGTAGACATCCACGTGCAGAACCAACAATAATGGACCCTATAAAGCATAATACGCTAGATTCCATAATGCAGGCACGAGTAGAAGCGCAAGAGCAAGCAAAAGCAGCCATTCTATTGGCAGCCGAGCGCATGAAGTGGTATTACGATCAATCCGTACGACCCGCACCTTTCAAAGTTGGAGATCAAGTATTACTCTCCACTAAAGACTGGCAGACATCGGGAGCCAAATTGGCACAACGGAGAGATGGACCCTTCGAAATCGTAGAAAAACTAGGACCAGTCACATATAGACTCAAAATGCCGCGACAATACGGCGTTCATCTAGTTTTTCATGCGTCCAAGCTCACGCTTTACCACAAAGATGAAATACCAGACCGCACTCTCAGACCCCGTCCTCCTATCAAGAAGAAGACTGGCGAAGAATGGGAAGTCGAATACATAGTCGACTCTCGTGTCATTCGTGGCAAACTTCAATATTTGGTGCATTGGAAGGGTTATTCTAAAGCCGAAGAAACTTGGGAACCCGCAGCAAATTTGAAGAAATCTCCGCGTCTCATCAAGGAATTTCACAGAAAATATCCTGACGCACCTCAACCAATATCTCTCATTGATACCACTCCGGTCGATGGCGTTTTTCCACCAAGGAGAACAGGTCAAGTCTACGACCCCACCACTGATACCATTCAGATATACGACCAGGATAGAGATGATTGGGATCATTCTAGAGATCTTCAAATTACATTAGACAATCCAAATGCACAAGCACCAAAATATGCCCATGAAGACGATGCTGGAATGGATTTAGCCGCATCAGAACCAACAACCATCCGAGCACACTCAAGAGGATTGGTATCCACAGGACTTCACTTTACAACACCTCGAGGGACCTATGGTCGAATTGCACCACGAAGTGGGTTAGCTGTCAAAGGCATCGACGTAGGTGCTGGTGTTATCGACAGAGGGTACACAGGCGAAATCAAGATTTTGCTAATCAATAATACAAATGATGACTTCACAGTCAATTTGGGCGATCGAGTTGCTCAACTTATCATGGAACGTATTATTACCCCCGTCGTTTCACTGGTTGATTACCTCAAACCCTCAGCCCGAGGTCACCGTGGATTTGGTTCAACAGGCGATAATTACTTCCAGAAACCACGTCAAAAGCCAGATTCGGGACGAACTGTCTAGAAGGGGGGGTACTGTCACAGATTTTCACGTTTTCACCTCTGCACGTGACCAAGACATCATTTGACATCAGCGCTAGGCTGTTCAGAAAGGAACGAACCGGTACGCGAAGTACTAACAGTCCTAGGCGCCCCGAAGGTCCAGGTCTGGTCACGTGACATACCACGTGATATCAACACATGTGACAAGTAGCGCTGGTATTAGGTAAGCCTAACTTATACAGTAATATCATCCCACCTAGAAGCCACGGTCGGACTCCGGAAGAATCCAACGATGGGGATACACGACACCGGAGATATGTCCTTAAGGGGATAATAATTCACATACACGAGGTAGATAGCTACCACGCCACCGGAGATGAAGCCATTACAGGCAATACCATTCCCATGGTCTTACTAAGTAGTTCGGAGGTTCGGCATGCATGACACACGTAGTCTGACAGGTAGTGGTAACCAATCAGACAATGTCCATTAGCTAGCGGTTCTGGGGTATCAGGTTACCAAGGGTCCCTCCGCTCATGTATATAAGCCAGAGCTCTGAGACGCATAAGTCCCCCAGACTTATTCTCATCTCTGCTACGCCTATCCATATAGTGTCACCAGCGACCACTCGCAAGTCGCTGCTTTACCTTGATCATCTTTGTGTCCATCCTTACTTCGACAACAGACAGTAAGTGTTTGATCATAAGGTCATAGGCTTAGTCGGCGCTCTGCGTCCTAAGTTTGTGATATAACTGGTGGAAGGCGAACCATGGCTCTGTCCATCCATGGTCCCTTTGGGCTATGGTCACAAGAAACTTCAGATGATAATGCAGCAATGGGTGGCTGCAAGTCATTTGGCTGTAATGCCTGAAACGGATCAGGGTGTCACGACTTCCAGATCGATGAGTGTTACATTCGGCTATAAGAATGCCTCCAACTGGGAAACAGTTGAAAGCTGAAATGTGAGTGTGTGTGGGTGTAAAATGCGATTGGTGACTTCTGTACTCGCGAACTGTGGTGGGTGATGGTCTGGGCTGTGGCACGAGGGCTTGCTATATCTGGAAAGTGCTGATGAAGCACCGACGATGAACCTCTAATTGCCTCTGAACTAGCTCAAGCACTGATGAGCAACCCCTACTTGCCTCTGAACTGGAACGAGCACCGACGATGAACCCCTGGGCGTCTCTGAACTGGAATGAGCACTGACGATGAACCTCTGGGCATCTTCGAACTGGAACGAGTGCCAACGATAAACTCCTGGGCACAAGTGAGGCTACGGGGTCCGATGGGGACAGAATCCTGGTTTGAGACTCGTGACTGGTGGCGTGCGAGCAAAATGCGATGGCGTGAGATACGAGAACGTGATAATGTGACTTATCTGGCTGAAACCCGAGTCGAGCTAGAGGCCACTGCTGGGAGTGCTGTCTCTCTCAGTGTCAAGAATCCCAGAGACATAAAATGTGATTGCAGTAGACATAGATGTGGTCAGACATGATACCCTAGCATAGACGAGATGAAAACTGAGCACTGCTGCATGGCGAACTCCATGTCGAACTCTCTTATTATTTCTATGTACAGTGTAGATTATATAGCAGATCGGAAATGAGCCAGCTGAGTCGCTGAAATGTGTTTCTGATCATTCATTGTGTTTCCGATCTATTAAAACCTGTTGCAAAGCTCGTCCCTGCCCCCTCTCCATATCATACAGTCGGGGAACTGAAAGTCCGGCCCTGTCAGGGTCCGTCGGTCTGCTACCCTATCTTCTGTCCGGTTAGCGCACTTGTTTGTTTCTGAGTCACCTTACCAGTTGTGTTCTGCTCTCGCACTGTACCTCATAATCGGCTATGCTTCCTTGTGGCTTGCTCATCATTTCTGTGCCTCATGTTCACCTTCTGACCCCTTCACGCAGTTCCATGTTCCCAAGCTGTCAGTAAAGTATTCTTTGCCCACTCTGGACTGCTCCAGCTCGGTGTTTGTCTTTCCGGATTACGGTGACTCACTATCCGATTGTGCGATAGTCGGACGCAGTTTCTGGCGTTTTCCGATCGCAAAATATCTCAGTGCGTATCACTGTGCCACGCTTTTTTTTATGTCTGACTGTCCGGTGGCAGCAGGCTACAGGACCGCACTTCACTGGATGTTCACTGCATACTCATCAGTCCCCAAAACACCTACCATGTCCATCCGCTCAGCCATCGCAAGGACCGACAAATGCGAGATGTTTTCGCGACACGAACAACTGCACCTTGTACCCCAGCGCTCAGTATAGATGATGGTCGATGGCCTTCCAGCTCTGCATCACCTCACCTTGTGAGCCTGCGCAGCTTCTGTCGTGCCGTGCATGGCCTCACGTCAGCTCGGGTCTTGACCGTGCTCACCACGAGCCTCAGCCCTTTTTGTGTGGTTGTTTCTCTGCGGATTTATCGATCCATGATCTAAATTGCTAAAAATGCTCAGACATATAGACATCTAGCTCTGAATATGTCTCTGAATCATACACCATTGCCCTGAAATACAGATCATGCCATATTACTGAAAGCCATTGCATATGCTTACCATATATTAGCAACTCCACCTCTATAGTAGCCATGGCACTCCTTGTCTTCAGTCAGCATGTGTGGTAGATCTGTAGAAATAACTCATGAGCAAATATTGTGTACTCAGAGTCATTCTGATTATCCAGAGGCCCAGACGTCCACCATTAACGTATGTGCGTAGGTCATAAATAAAGTGATGAATAAATTTCATGGTGTTCAGTATCATGAAGCCTTGTCATAAGAAACGGGCATAGATGACGTCTCCTACATACAAATTTGAGCGTGCGACCATCAAATCTAACAAATAAAATGAACTATACTGCTTGGCCCGTTAAACAAGGAAGTGAACTGATAGTCACGGGGGACCTGACAAAGGTTCTCAATGAGCGATAGATGTCCTGGACTGGGCAGTAAGGGCATGCGATGGGTGCGAAAGATAAGTTGAGAAAGCAATAGTAGAACACAGAGCTGCAAGCATGGTTAGCATACACAGGGTCTTCCGCATTTCTATGAGGCTGAAGGGTTAGAACGTACGATAGATGGAGCCACGAGCCAAGCGATGCATGTCATCAATAATGTCCCTGTTGAAGCTAGTAGTATCATGTTTCTGAGAGGATGGCACAGCACACATTTATAATTATCAAAGATGTGACAAAGTGAGATTTAGGCATACAGTAGTAAATAAATTGCTACGTCTCGCTCACCAGAGCTGATGTGTCAAGAACAGAGTGCCACCACTCTCCTGCTCACATCCCATGTGGATCCTAAAAACATATAGAGTCAATCAGCTCCACAACACAACGTCAACAGCTTCTCTGAGCCATTTCTTGATGATTGAACACTTTATGAATGATTGGTCAGGCTCGGCGATAACTTCCAGCAGTCTTCCGTTCTAAATTGCACCCTTCAGCCATTTGTTGTGGAATAATGATGTTCGATAGGTAGCCACAAAACATTCCTTGCGCCACAAATGCGACAATCACGTGAATGGACCAAGATAGGCACGTGATACATTGCGACGTGACTTGGCGCTGTGACGCAGAACACTCACCAGTTCATAATATTTCCTTCTCAAGGTTCGCCTGAAGCTACAGGTGGCCAATATGCCTAGCTTGAGCACAAGCGAGATACCTAGTGTCCAGAAATATATCCAAAAAAAACTGATTGTGGATACTGTGATGGGTATATGCGATAGGCCGGCCGTGGGCCTTCCTCCCGACAGATTCGAGTCGCCATGCTCATGTGTTTCGAAGTGATTGTTTCCATGCCACTATGCCCAAAGGCATGCGCGAACGGCTCTTGGAGTGGCAGGTCGAGAGCTCCCGAGATGAACGAGTCCCTGCCCACTCGATGTACACTCCGATTATATCTCGTTCGGAGTAGCGGTGTACGAGTTGGCTAGTAACACCCTCCATCGCTGGATGCATGGTCCTTGATTCACATTTGGGATGAAAACGGCGAGTACGACGCACTTTGTATTCACCAACGAATAAGCAAGACGGGAAGGTACCTCCTCTGTCGTTCCTTCTCCGCTAAGTATGACGCGCGTAACGCGGTATTCATGTGAGATGTAGACGAGGCGGGAAGCGCACACGGTACTGTAACGGCGAGCGCCTGGGTGCGTGGAGGCAAGCGAGGCGTCGTACGCGGCGGTAAGTCTGTTGCAGTGAGCGTCACAATCTGCGTCGCTTGCAGACAGCAAACGGGCAAGCGAAGAACTCAGAAGTCTGTTATAACGTCCGCTGCAAGATAACGCGAGCATCAAGAATATAGCGCCGTGCCCTGTACGCTGGCTCGCATAGTGTTCTTCATGCAGCTTGAGGCGGCGTGCTTCAGACGTTCACGAGCGGTCGCAACCGATGTGCTGTCATGAAACAGTGACGCAGATGCTTTGAAGTGACAGTGAGGAGGTTTTTCTGCAGGTCTGGGGAAAGACGACTATCACCACGAACCAAGGCAGCCTACACCGCACGTCGGGTCTCCCAGAACCAGCTTTCCGAGACAGCCCGCAGCGGACCTCCGCTTGCGGTTTCGTGACCCGCATAGAATGCGGTCGGGGGAACACGCGGAAAAAAAGAGCAGGATGGCGGGTGTCGTTCGGAAACCCAAAGTTGGAGCGTGCCAAGGGCTGCCTCCTAGAAAGAAATGTCAACGAAAGAGGCCCATGTAAAATGTCCAGGCGCATCCAAGTGCCATCGTTGCGTCTAACGACGTTGCGGCCACGCCGATTGCGGGGAAGATCACGATGGCTGAGGAGCGCTGAGGAGAAAGGATGACCCCGCGCGCAGACGCGCCTCGGCGTGGGGGGGCGCCAATCAGGGCTTGCGCATTTAGCGCAGCCGAGCCTCGCAGCTGATTCGGATGCGCGCCGCTGGAGGATGGAGAGAGCGCGAAGATGAAGCGAAGTGAAGATCGGTCGGGTTCGGGCAGTTTGCTCGCCGGAGAAGTGAAGTTTCTGAAATTTATTTCTAATGGGATGAGAGTCGCCAGCTGCTGGCCATCGGCGGTGATGCGGTGCGCGATGACCCACCGAGCGGGTTGCGTCCTTGACGTCCTTGGGCGTCGGCCGCATCCCTTCGGCGCCACCGCTCCCTGAAAGAAATAGCTTGTGGAAGAGGCCAATCGCAGGGCGCGCGTCACGAGCCCATCCCGTTTAGGAAGGTCGCCTGCCATAAGCGATAGCTGTAGTCGGTCCTGCTCGTCGAACGGCACTCCCTCTTCACGGTGTCAGCTCATGCTTCGCGTAACTTCACGCTTTCCGAGATGCTACATAAAACCAGTGGCGTTATAAGGTGTCTTCATTCCCTCCTCTCGAGTGCAAGACGTTGCTGCGAACGCTCTTCCCTTTGTCACATAGATTTCTTTGTAGCCACCGCCAAACAAATAAGCGGCAACAACGCGCTCAGCGCTCGACCCCACGTGTCGGCGTAAGAGCGGGGTAGCGGGCGTATTCGGCGCGTTCGTCCGACAGGGCCAATCACCGTACATAAATTCGTCACACGCAGCGGCCTTTGCCGGCGACGCCTTAAACTCCTCGTCCTCCCTCCTCCCTCTGTCGCTTGTCGACACCCACCACGATGCTCAACCTCTCCACTCGCGTCGCAAATGTGCGGCGGCAGGCCCAGCGTATTGCCGCAGGCATGGCCACCGTTGCGCCAAAAATCGGCGACACCAAGGTCTCGATGAGCTTGCTTGAGCCCAATGCCTACATCAACTATCAGCGCATCGAGGATAACCTCGCCATTGTGCGCGATAGGTATATGCGCTCATTCGTGTGGTTTACGCGTCGCTCATTGTTCTGTTCAGGCTCAAGAGGCCCCTGACGCTCTCTGAAAAGATTGTATACGGTCATCTCGACGACCCGCACGGTCAGGACATAGTTCGCGGCGAGAGCTACCTCAAGCTTCGTCCCGACGTGCGTCCATTCCGTATCGTCACCGCCGCTATCGCTCACTTAGTCCCCCACAGCGAGTTGCGTGCCAGGACGCCACCGCGCAGGTACGGATCACCTGTGTCCTCGGGACAAAGCTAGAAGTCGATTGACGTCACATCATGTGCGCAGATGGCTATCCTCCAGTTTATGTCCGCCGGCATGGACACTGCCGCCGTCCCCGCTACCGTCCACTGCGACCACTTGATTGAGGCCCAGGTCGGTGGCCCCAAGGATCTCGAGCGTGCGATTAAGACAAACAAGGAGGTTTACGACTTCTTGGCAACGGCGACTGCCAAGGTGCGCACGCCCCTATTAGTCCAATGATCGCTCACTGACGCGCCCCGCAGTACGGTCTCGGTTTCTGGAAGCCCGGTTCTGGTATCATTCACCAAATCATCCTCGAAAACTATGCATTCCCCGGTGGACTTATGATCGGTACGGATTCGCACACACCCAACGCGGGTGGTCTCGGTATGGTTGCTTGCGGTGTCGGTGGTGCGGATGCCGTCGACGTCTTGGCTCACCTGCCTTGGGAGCTCAAGTGCCCGAAGGTCATTGGTGTGAACCTCGTTGGCAAGATCAGCGGCTGGACGACTCCCAAAGGTACGCATTTCATATTCATGTCTCTGCCATGTGCTGACCTTCGGCCCCAGATGTCATCCTTAAGGTTGCGGGCATTCTCACTGTCAAGGGCGGTACCGGTGCCATCGTCGAGTACAAGGGTCCTGGTGTTGAGTCGCTTTCCTGCACGGGTATGGCAACGATTTGCAACATGGGT
The DNA here is from genome assembly GCF_001632365.1 of Laetiporus sulphureus 93-53. NCBI lineage: Eukaryota > Fungi > Basidiomycota > Agaricomycetes > Polyporales > Laetiporaceae > Laetiporus > Laetiporus sulphureus. The sequence continues at coordinate 105,068 of NW_024468551.1, forward strand.
GCCGAGATTGGTGCAACGACAAGTCTGTTCCCCTTCAACCACCGTATGGTCGACTACCTGAACGCGACGAAACGCGGCGAAATCGCTAAATACGCGCAGTCGTTCGCACACAACCTTCAGGCAGACAAAGATGCCGAATACGACCAGCACATCGAGATTAACCTGTCCGAGCTTGAGCCTCACGTCAACGGTCCCTTCACACCCGACTTGGCGACGCCGATCTCGAAGTTCAAGGAAGCTGTTGAGAAGAATGACTGGCCTGCTGAGCTCAAGGTTGCTCTCATCGGTTCCTGCACCAACTCGTCGTATGAGGACATGACTCGCTCCGCGTCGATTGCTCGCGAGGCTGCGGATCACGGCTTGAACACAAAGAGCAAGTTTACTGTTACTCCTGGATCCGAGCAGGTTCGCGCGACCATCGACCGCGACGGCCAGATTGCGACGTTCGAGGAGGTTGGTGGTATCATTCTCGCGAACGCGTGCGGTCCTTGCATCGGTCAGTGGGACAGACGGGACGTCAAGAAGGGCGAGAAGAACTCCAGTAAGCATCTATTGTTTAGATGGCAGTGAAATTGGTATCTGATGTTGTCCCCGCCCAGTCATCACTTCATACAACCGTAACTTCACCGGCCGTAACGACGCTAACCCCGCTACCCACGCTTTCGTTGCCTCTCCCGACATTGTGACTGCGATGGCGTTCGCGGGCGACCTCCGCTTCAACCCCCTCACGGACACGCTTACTGGCTCAGATGGCAAGCCGTTCAGGTTCAGCAGCCCCACCGGCAAGGAGCTCCCACCCAAGGGTTATGACCCCGGATTGAACACTTTCCAGCCTCCTCCGAAGGACCGTGCCAGCGTTCAAGTCGCAGTCGACCCGAAGAGCGACCGTCTCCAAATGCTGAAGCCCTTCGCGCCGTGGGATGGTAAGACCCCTGAGGATCTCCCCATTCTCATCAAGGTCAAGGGCAAGTGCAGTAAGTACCGCTTTTGAGCATGCAATTGTAGATCAGGCACTGAGGAAGGACGTAGCGACGGATCATATCTCGGCTGGTGGACCCTGGCTCAAGTACCGTGGACACTTGCAGAACATCTCTCGTGCGTATTTCTCTACTGCTGCTTGGACCGCGCTCTGATTCTCTTATTCGTGTTTGCGCAGAGAACTGTCTGATCGGTGCTATCAACGCTGAGAACGGCGATGCGAACAACGTCAAGAACCAGATCACTGGCGAGTATGACGGTGTCCCGCAGACAGCTGCGTACTACCGCGACCACGGCATCAAGTGGGTCGTCGTCGGCGATTACAACTACGGTGAAGGCTCCTCGCGTGAGCACGCTGCGCTCGAGCCGCGCTTCCTCGGCGGTCTCGCCATCATCACCCGGTCCTTCGCGCGTATCCACGAGACAAATCTGAAGAAGCAGGGCATGCTCGCGCTGACATTCGTGGACCCGGCCGACTATGACAAGGTGCAGCCGGACGACCGCGTGTCGATTCTTGGTCTCCAGGAGTTCCAGCCTGGCAAGAACCTCACGCTCGAGCTTAAGCATAAGGATGGGTCGAAGGATAAGATTTCGCTCGCGCATAGCTTTAATGAGGGGCAGATTGCATGGTTCAAGGCGGGCTCTGCGCTCAACCTGGTGTGTTCATTTTTATCCTCCTGTGTTCAATCGTCTTGCTCATTATGTTATTGCAGATGGCCGCGCACGCAAAGGCCAAGGCCCAGGCCCAGGCGCAGCAATAGACGCATGCACAGATGCAGACGTGGACGCTGGCCTGTCGCCTGTAGAATGGCGAGGTAGGGGGGGAAGAAAGTATCGCATAGCTGATTAGGTTACTAGTATTGTTGCAAGTGTATCTGAATTTGTTTCTCATTATTCTGCTTTGTTTTTTCGTCTCTGTGTCCGTCGTATGCAAGCTGTGTATAAAGCTAGAACGAACGAAGGTTTGCGATAGCCTGCGTGTGATACCTGTTCCTTGAATATCTGTGAGTTTCTTCGACTGATCTGTTCTCCGTCGAGTGAATCCTTCGTAGGGTGCGTTGAGCGAACCGTACACAAGATAGGACGAGATGTCTCGTCTGCAAGTTGAAGTTGTGCTTACTAGCGGTGTCGCGAAGGGTGCTCCGAATGCGCTATAGCGGATGAGCAGGCTTGACTCCGGCGACTGGCTGCTGGTCGTGCAGAGGCGAATTTCACACCCAGGGCCGTCACTCACGGTACGGAACGAATGGACTGAGTGCGGATAAATATCAGAGTTATGCGGGTAAGGAAAAAGCGAGGTATGCAATAGTAGTACATAGGCCGAGACAGATAGAAACGTACAGAGATGGTGACGGGGGATGCATATGTGGGGCGAAATAAAATATAGGGTGGATCGCTTTGGTACCTAGAAGTGCGGAATGAGTTCTACCCAAGAGATGGCTTTATATGCATCGGGGGGAAGCGCGCGGAGGGTCGTAAATGCGATGACGAGGAGGATGAGTCGGGAGAAAACGTATGGTATGAGGGCGATGACACCGAAAATAACGGAAGGCCCTACTAGTGCAGCTGCCACTATTTCGGGTAAAGACAAATTCGGTATTGCTAAGATACCGGCCACAGACGCCTCAAAGGCAGGAATACAAGTGATCACAAGCGAGAGTATTCGCCATAGGTATTGCTCCTCGACCGTTGGAAAATCGGAGAACCATGCAGTGCAGTGAATGAGTCCGAAAATCGTAGGCACCACTAACATACAGGCTACATCGGCTGTGATTGCTACAAAAGGACTGACGTGGTCCGCGTCTGAGGCCCGGTAGCGATGCCACCATTGTGCATGAAAAGGTTGAGCGAATATCAAGGCAGTAGGGACCAATATGATGCTTGTAACCGCCCATACTGCATACAGCAGCCCACGATAGAACACGTTGCTTCCGTCTCGAATCCCCTCAATCGCTATAGGATATAAGTCGTCAATGAATTCGGGCATGAGTTCGTATCCTGCGTCCCAGACTAGTTTCAGCGGATGAAGCAAGTTTTGTAAGAACGTCCTTTCCTCAGATGGAATGGAGTGGCAATGTACTGCGAGGCGTGTTTCAGCTCAGCCGTACAGTCGATAACCAGGATACAGTACTCACTTGATATCCTCGGCCCGACATGAGACTCGTCATGAGACTGGACATCGATAGAGTGCGAATGACTGTGCAGTAGACCAAGCTCGACCTCGCTTGCATTTGTCGGGCAACCTGCCTCAGACTCCACTGTCCCTTGTGCATTCGGTACATCCGCCACATCCGCGATACTGCCCAGAGTCACGTTCGCTGCGACTGTAATAGCGTTCGGATGTTCATGAAGGACAATGGGTACGTCAACGCAGAACGGCTTCTTCAACCATAACGCATACATGGCAATCGCCATGATTGTGAAACCGGCCGTAAAAATTTCTAGCTCCGTAATGGGGAGACGTTCGATGAAACGGGCAAGGACCTGCAGCGCGAACCAGAAAGTCTGAACGACTGCGGCCGTTTTAGAGAGCCAGTTTGCTTTGCTTTTGTCCTGGATTTCCTCCTCCGATATATATGGGAACTCTATTATGTTTTCGTCGATGAGGATAATAATATCTTTGGCTTCGAGCTGCTTTGTGCTGCGTTCCGCGGGGTTGCATAGCACAAAACCTCCCATCAGAACAAAGAAGCCATGAGTAGTCGTCCAGCCATGCTCTGGAAGGTCTCAATGTCAGCCTAAGCCTGAGGGAAGTCCAACTGAAGGGACTGCACATTACCTTTGAACACATGCATCCGAGCTATTTTGCGAGCGTCCATATATTGGAACGTCGCTATGTAAATGTAGATCTCCGGGGCAATGATGGCACTAATGGTGAACCCTATACGGCGAAACTTCTGCCACCAGGGGTCCTCTCTGTACGGCGGAATGTCGGGGTGAACAGCAGTCCAGACGCATGCGATGATGGTGGCGATGCAACTGGATACGATGCTCAGGAGCGTACGACAGTCATTGAGTTTATCGCAAGATGGGGAAAGGTCCTCGACGGACCGAATGTCGGCGATGGGCGCGGCGACTGAGTGCTGACTGAAGTAGTGAAGGAACACGAGAGCGAGGAGCATGGTGTGGAGCGTCAAATGGCTTCTCGAGATGCGATGGACTATAAGGCTGGCAAGGACACGCAGTGGGACCGAGCCCCCTTATAAGAGTGGGCCGCGCACATAACTACGAGCATTGCAGCAACGGCGTAGGACTGGGACCAGTCCAACATGCCTGAACCATGTGTATGAAGGCGATAGCGAAGCGGTTCATCCTGATTGGACGTCTCAACCGTGTGTCTTGATCCATGAGCTGTATGCATTCTGGCCAGAATTTGCACACTGCATCGACTCGTTGTTGGTGCGTTGAATTCGGAAGCAATGCCATTCTGGTGTGGAAGAGAGCCGCATGAAACATGCATGCGTACTTCAATTGCAAATACCACACGTTGATCCTGCGATGAGCGTCGGAGATCCAGGTCGCGATGCTCCACCTGAGAATGCACCTCATACCGATATTTCGTGGTAATGGCGACATGCTCGTGCATTGGCATGCCATTGGGCACGGGAGCTCCAGGAGTGGAAGATGCTATGTGATAGTCAACAGAGACATGCTGGCATGCGGAATTGAACAAGTGATTTGTGTCGAGGGAGTGCTCGTTTACATTCTAAGTCAAATAGGGACGCAGACCCACATCACGTTTGCACAGATACAGGGGAGTTCAGGGCTGGCACACGTACATGGGTTTTACGCATAGGTCGTTTCGGGAACGCGGATGCGGATAAATGGATTATATCAAATATGCCTGCGCAGTCCTCAATCAATGTACAACACAAGTAGATATGCAGCGTATGCAACCATATAGACCGACCTTATCTAACTTCCGCTTCACAGGCATCCCATTCTCGCCAGGAACCGTTATATACACATCGTCATACGTGTCGTCGGTTGGCTCGGCATTGCGTCGCTCGTTCTCGGATGCGACGCGGAGTCGAATTATCAAGAGGAGAAACGAGCAGCCCAGGTAGCAGAGGCCGATCAGTGTCCATGGGACGCAGTTCCTGCACCGGCGACAATAAGCGCCAATGAGATGGTAATGAAACCTTAGTCGAAGGGTTGCTAGGTCGCCGTGGCTTGTACTTCTCTTGCCACATCAACGGTCCCAATGTGCTGCCAAAACAGTATGCGATGAGCACGCCTCGTGCAACCCGCCATGACGCTCGAAAGCCAAGAGAGGGAGAGAACGAACCCCGTCGTGCCAACGCCTGTCCCCACGGTGAATAAAGCGCAAATTACACACACCGCATACCACACCCCAAACACGCACTTATCAGCCACTGCGCGTACAGCAGTCCAATTTAGTTGCTCCACGGCAGCAGGTTGACGAGCAGCACGCCAACGAGGTTCCGAATGAACTTTACTGCGCGTGCATTTTCCAGTCAGGCAGCGAGCCGCACGCCCATCCAGATAGTGACGATTTTGATGATGCCGTCCACACAGCCGAGAAGTGTCGTCTGTAGGTAAGTGAAGGCGAGAGAAGGTACAACCATCTGCCCTTGGGTCGTGAGGTGGTATTGAGTGCGGAGAAGAGGGCGAAGACCCACGGCCCTGGGCCAAGCAGCCCCTGTGGTTTCCGTGTGAAAAGGCGGACTTAGCATGGAGGCTTTTGAGGGACTGAAGAGCGTGTACTGTGGGTCCGGCGATTCATATCACCAGACTAGTATAGATGAAAAAAAGACATACCTTCAGGCGTTGTACAGTCGCCATACATTCTTCATTGGTCAAGAACCATGCATTTGTGGGAGAGTCGGGGAAATGAAGGCTTTAGAAACAATCATTGAAAGCTTCGAATGGAGACCCGTGTAATCAACTCACCAATAGACCATGACAGGGAGGAATGTCATAACGCCGGTGATTGTCACGAGCCTGACGTACGAGATGACGCTGTGAGTATCGGTGGCGCGAAAACCCCGACCATTGCCATGATTCAACGCCCTTAGTTCTAATATGCAAAGTTCGGAAGCCAATGAAACTAGATATGATATGTGCTGATTGCATGGAGTTACGAGACATCCAGAAATTATATTCTGTTGCTCTACTCACCGGTCCCATTCATCAGAACTTACAAGACATGAGCGACAGGTCAACCACAAAAGAGAACCCACCCACACTAATATCCCACTCGCAGCGTCTGCTTGTTAGGAGTACGGAACATAGAGCTGACGATCATGAGGCCCGCCATGATAGATCCTTCACACATGCCGAGTAGCAAGCAAGCGACGAATAACTGCGCGAAGTCCTCGCACGCGGCATGCATCGTCAAGGTAGCGCCCCATATGAAGATGGTCGTGCTGAAGGAAAGCGGCCATTAGATACGATATATGAAGATGATAAGAGCAGGTTCCTCGTACATGTTCCCACCGGAAAGCATTGCAATGCGATATTCTGACCATACTTGAATACGGGGTAGCTAACGTAGAAGACTGTTCCGAGCCTATGGGAGCATGAACATGTGAACGCACACACGATATTGTATCTCACCGGTTGTACTTGTCAAGGAAGGCTCTTCAGCAGGAACACACCGAATTATCAACAAGCATACTCGTTCGTAGTCAAGTATTTCGCTCCTCTGTCAAAGGCATAGACATAAAATGAAAGATCCCCGAAATGATATGGGATTCAGTGACAAACCTAATACCAAGGATTGCAGCACTTTCGAGGGTGGTTTTGTCCATGATCTGTATCCGGTACGGTGCTACATTCCATCCACATTATTCAAGTGCATGTCAAGTACACGTAGCGTTCCCGAAGGCCAATACATGGTACCATGCGCAGAGATAGGACCGACGTACTGCACATGAGAGATAGAATATGCAAGTCAATCTTCTCGCACCCGATCGGCCTCTATGGGGTACAGTGTATCCGTGTTTTCGGAAATGAGCTGGGCCGCAGTATCCATAACTTCGCTTGATATAGCGATGTGCCCATCTTTGAACTCATCTTCATCGTTTATCACTTCATTGGCATTGGGTCCTAATTCTTGTAGCAGGGCGTAGCACGACCCCCCTCGTAGAGTGCACCGACCCGCCTTGTGTGAGAATATACTTATAGCATGCAACGTCGTGTCTTCTACCGCATTGCGCAAAAGAGTAGAAACGTGGGAAAACAGGTGCGATCACGACTGCGCCACAGACGCGTAATCGCACGTGACGAACTTGCCCTTCGCGACTCTGCGTTCGCAAGTGTGCGCCGGCGTGCTGCGACGAGCTCCGATTCGCCAGCGACTTGTTTAATGATCTCCCACTGACGCGCCCCGAAGTACGGTCTCGATTTCTGGAAGCCCGGCTCTGGTATCATTCACCAAATTATCCTCGAGAACTATGCATTCCCCGGTGGACTTATGATCGGCACGGGCTCGCACACGCCCGACGCGGGTGGTCCTCGGTATGGTTGCTTGCGGTGTCGGTGGTGCGGATGCCGTCGACGTCTTGGCTGAGCTGCCTTGGGAGCCCAAGGTCATCGATGTGAACCTCGTTGCCAAGATCAGCGGCTGGACGACTCCCAAGGTAAGCATTTCATACTCGTGTCTCTGCCATCTGCTGATTCTCGCCCACAGATGACATCCTCAAGGTTGCAGGCACTCTCACTGTCAAGGGCGGTACTGGTGCCATCGTCGAGTACAAGGGTCCTGATGTCGAGTCGCTTTCCTGCACGAGTAAGGCAACGATGCGTGCGGTCCTTGCATCGGTCAGTGGGACAGACGGGACGTCAAGAAGGGTGAGAAGAACTCCAGTGAATACTTGTTGCTTAGACGGCAGTGAAGTTTGTATCAGATTTAGTCCCTGCGTAGTCATCACTTCGTACAACCGTAACTTCACCCGCCGCAACTATGCCAACCCTCTGCCCACGCTTTCGTCGCCTCCCCCGACATTGTGACTGCGATGGCGTTCGCGGGCGACCTTCACTTCAACCCCCTCACAGACACCCTTATTGACTCCGATGGCAAGCCGTTAAAATTCAGCAGCCCCACCGGCAAGGAGCTCCCGCGCAAGGGTTATGATCCCGGATTGGACATTTTCCAGCCTCCTCCGAAGGATCGAGCCAGCGAACAGGTCGCAGTCGACCCGAAGAGCGACCGTCTCCAGATCCTGAAGCCCTTTGCTCCCTGGGATGGTAAGACCGGTAAGCGCCCCTCTGGAGCGTGCGATTGGAGATTAGGCATCGAGCAAGGATGAAGCGACGCATCACATCTCGGCCGATAAACCCTGGCTCAAGTACCGAAGGCTCCCTGAGAACATCTCTCGTGCATATTTCTCTGCCGCTGTTTGGCCCACACCCGTCTGATGTTCTTGTTTGGCTTCCAATGTGCAGAGAACTGTCTGATCAGTGCCATCAATGCTGAGAACGGCGAGGCGGACAAGGTGAAGAACCAGGTCACTGGCGAGTACGGCCCTGTCCCGCAGACGGCCGCGTACTACCGCGACCACGGCATTAGGGGTCATCGTCGGCGATTACAACCACGGTGAAGGCTCCTCGCGTGAGCACGCTGCGCTCGAGCCGCGTTTCCTCGGCGGTCTCGCTATCATCGCTCGCACGTATCCACGAGAAAAACTTGAAGAAGCAGAGTATGCTCGCGTTGGCATTCGCGAACCTGGCCGACTACGACAAGGTGCAGCTCGACGGCCGCCTGTCGATTCACGGCCTCCAGGACTTCCAGCCCGGCAAAAACCTCACGCTCGCGCTTAAGCATAAGGATGGGTCGAAGGATGAGATTCCGCTTGCGCACAGCTTCAACGAGGGACAGAACTAATGGTTCAAGGCGGGCTCAACGCTCAACCTGGTATGTCCATTCCTATCCTCCCGCGGTCCGGTCGATCATCTGCTCACTGGTTTGTTGAAGATGGCCACGCACGCGAAGGCCAAGGTGCGGCAATAGACGCGTGCACTGACGCGGACGCTGGCCTGTCGCCCGTAGAATGGCGGGGTATGGGGTTAGAGCGTGGTGTCGCTGCCGGTGGAAGAAAGAATTATCGCATAGCTGATTAGGTTACTAGTATTGTTGCAAGTGTATCTGAATTCTTTTTCATTATTCTGCTTTGGTTTCGTCTCTGTCCGTCGTATGCAAGCTGTGTATAAAGCTAGAACGAACGAACGCTTACAATAGCCTGCGTGCGGTGGTACTTGTTCCTCTAATATCTGTGAGTTCCTTCGACTGATCTGTATACGCGGCATGAACCCTTGTGTAGGGTGCGTTGAACGAACCGCTCACAAGATAGGACGAGATGTGTCACATCTGCAAGTTGAAATTGGGCTTACCAGCGGTTTGTCTCGCGGGGGGGTGCTCCGCATGCGCTGCTGGTCGTACAAGGAGACATTTATCAAGCCCGGGACTGTCACTCATGGCGTGAAACGAATAGTTTGAGTGCGGATAAATATCAGATTTATGCGGCAAGGAAAAAGCGAGGTATGCAATAGTAGTACATAGACCGAGACAGGTAAGAACGTACTGAGATGGGTGACGGGGGGATACATACGTGGGGCGCAATAAAATATACGGTGGAATGATGTGGTACCTAGAAGTGCGGAATGAGTTCTACCCAAGAGATGGTCTTGTATGCGCCGGGAGGAAGCTCGCGGAGAGTGGTGAATGCGATGGCCAGGAGGATGAGTCGGGAGGGGACGTATAGTAAGGTGGTGATGATAACGAGGATAGTTGAGAACTGTTCCAACGCAATTTTCACTATTTTAGGTAAAGGCACTGATTGAGATATTGCTCCGATACCGGCCATACACACCACAATGACAGGAGAATACGTGATCACAAGCGACAGTACTCGCCAAAGGTATTGCTCAGTGACCGTTGGAAAATGGGAATACCATGCAGTGCAATGGATGAGTCCAAACAGTATAGGCACAACAACTGCACAGGATGTAACGGCTGCGCTTAGTACCGCATCGCTGATTGTGTCATCTAATGAGGAGCCTCCATGCCACCATTGTTCAAAAGTAAGTGGAGCAAAGATAAAGAAGAAGGGGGCCAATATGATGTACAGCACGACCAGTAGCGGCCAAATGACCGCCAAGACCGCACGCGGCAGCCCACGATGAAATGAGTTTTTTTTGTCTCGAATGGCTTTGATATGTGCATGAATGGGCCCACGAATGCGTTCGTATGCTGAGTTCCAGATTAGCCTCAGCGGATGAATCAGGTTCTGTAAGCACGTCCTTTCCTCACGTTGAACGGAGTGGCAATGTCCTAAAAGAACTACATGAGTTCTGCTGTGCAATCGATGATCATCGAATAGTACTCACTTGATGTCTTCGACCCGAGGTGGGAGTGGACGGCAGTAGAGCGCGAATAATTGTCCAGTAGACCAAGCTCGACCTCGTTTGTATTTGTCGGATGATCTGCCTCCTCCACTGTTCTTTGCAGGTTCGGTGCATCCGCCGCATTCGCGATACTGCGGGCCAGAGCATCCATTATGGCCGTAATAGCGTTCGGATTTTTATGAAGGACAATTGATACGTCAATGCAGAATGGCTTCGCAAACCATAACGCATACATGGCAATCGCCATAATTGTGTAACTTGCGGTAAAGATTTCTAGCTCCGTGATAGGGAGGCGTTCGATGGGACGGGCGATGACCTGCAGCGTGAACCAGCAAGTCTGAACGACTGCGGCCATTTTAGACAGCCAGTTTGCTTTGCTTCTGTCTTGGATTTCCTCCTTCGATATATGTGGGAAGTTTATTTCGTTGTTTTCGATGAGGCAGATTAATTTATAGTAGTCGAGCTGCTTTGTGCTGTGTTCCGACGGGTCGCATAACGCAAACCCTCCCATCAGAACAAAGAAGCCATGAGTAGTCGTCCAGCCATGCTCTGAGATGTCTCAACGTCAGCCTAAAGGAAGTGAAACTGAAGGGACTGCATATAACCTTTGAACACATTCATCCGAGCTATACTACGAGCGTTCAAATATTGGAACGTCGCTGTGAAAATGTATATCTCCGGTGCAATGATGGCGCTAATGGTAAACCACATGCGGCGAAACGTCTGCCACCAGGGATCCTCTCCGTACGGCGGAATGTCGGGGTGAACAGCAGTCCAGACGCATGCAATGATGGTGGCGAAGCAACTGGACACGATGCTCAGGAGCGTTCGACAGTCGCTGAGTTTATCGCAGGATGGGGAGATGTCCTCGACTGACTGAACGTCGGAGATGGGTGCGGCGACTGAGCGCTGACTGAAGTAATAAACGAACACGAGAGCGAGGAGCATGATGTGGAGCGTCAAATGACTTCTCGAGATGTGATGAATTATAAGGCTGACAAGGACAAGCAGCGCGACCGAGCCCCATTATTGAAGGCGATGGCGCAAGAGCCCATGTGATGCTGATCGGACGTCTTCACTGCGATGCTCGACTGGGAACGTACCTGATACGGGTATCTCGTGACAATGCCATGCCCTGCAATGCCATGCCATGGGGACGGCAGCTCCGGAAATGGAGGATCCTGTTTAAGAGCCCGCAGAGACATTTTGGCATGCGTAATCTGACAGCTGACATTCTGCGGCGGTGTAGTCGTCTGCGTTCTAGCTCAAAGAGCGGCGCCGAAGCTGAGAGACCTATGCCACATTTGCACAAATATGGGTGACGCTCAGGGCTTGCGCACGTAAACGAATGCTCTCGAGGCCGTTCAAGCCTCTCCGGACCCTTGGCCAATGCAGTGCCGCCCCAGTTCCCATGCGCTCGCCACTCTGGTCCGCTAGTCCGTGCTCTCCGCCGCTATTGATAATCTCCAACCAGAGTTCTCCGCTTAGCGCGGCCGTCGACCTCAGCACCCTTCTCCCCCGCTTCCATTGCAGACTCACCTGATGCGGCGGCCTCTTCGAACCGCTTGTCAAAGCATGGCTCGTTCCATGAGCGCGGATGCGGATAACGTGTCCAACAAATTAGATCAGAGATGTCTGCGCAGCCCTCAATCAATATAGGATATGCATCATTGCAATGGCGGCTGTGCATCTGTAGATAGGCGCGGTGAGGCAAGAACAGCAATGGAGACAAAGAATCAGCTCACAGGACATATCAGAAACCACAGTTCTGGATGTCCGTAGTCTAAGAATTCCCGAACAGCGGAGACGCGCATCAGTAGAGATCCGGCCTATGGAACCACACAGACTAACCTTATCTGACTTCCGTTCCATAGGCATCTCATTCTCGCAGGGACCATTATGTACACATCGTTATACGTATCATCGGGCGGCTCGGCATTGCAGCGATCGTTCTCGGATGCGAGGAGGAGTCAGATGATCAGGAGCAAGAAGCGGGCAGGCGAGGTAGCAGAGGGCGATAATTGTCCACGAAACGTGGTTCCTGAAACCGCTGCACCGGCCACAATAAGCGCCAGTGGGATGGTGATGAACGCTAGTCGAAGGGTGGTTAGGTCACCGTGGCCTGCACTGCTCTTGCCACATGAACAGTCCCAGAACACTGCCAAGGCAGTAGGCGATGAGCATGATGGAGTTCACAGTAGTTCGCTTGGCGTGTCCTGTCGTGACATTCGACAGCCGAGATAGCGAGAGCACGAACGCCGTCGTGTCAATGCCTATCCTCAGCGTGAATAAGCAGAGATTACGTACACGGAATGCCGCGCCGCAGACACGTACCGGTCAGCCACTGCGCGCACAGCAGCCCAGTCCAGTTGGTCCACGCAGCATCTTGACGAGGAGCACGCCGACGAGGTTCGAATGAAGCATGCTGCGCCGATTTACGCGCGCGCCTCTTCTCGTCACACGGCGAGCCACACACCCGTCCAGTTAGTGGCGATTTCGCTGATGCCATCAACACAGCCGAGGAGCATCACCTGCAGGTAGGTGAAGCCGAATGAATCTACAATCATTTGCTCCTGGTTCGTGAGGTGATTCGGGACGTTATGAGTGCGAAGAAGAGGGCGAAGAACCACGTCTTGGGGTCGTGCAGCGCCTTATGGACTCCGTGTGAGAAGGCGGACTAATCATGGAGTCTCTCGAGGAACGCGGAAGCGCACACGGTTTCCACCTTGAAATGCTTGTTCTCCATGTCGGTCTGGTTCTTTCTATGTTTTCAGCAACGGACTAGTATAGATGAAAAAAATGTACCTCCATGCGTTGCATGGCTACCACACGTCCATCGTTGGTCAAGAATTGCATTGGTAGGAGAATCGGCGTAAAAGAGCCTTTAGAAGCACTAACCCGAAGCTTCGAATGGAAATCCGTCTTATCAATGCACCAATAGACTATGGCAGTGACGGATATCGTAATGCCGGTGATTGCCACAAGCCTAGAGCATGAGATGAGGCTGTTAATATAGGTGGCGCGAAGACTTGGGAATTCTGACCATTGTCACGGTTCATAGCCTTCAGTCCTGATCGAAGCTGATGAAACCAGACATAATCTACGCCAATTTCACGGAGTCGTGAGACGGCCAGGATTTATACTCTGTTGCTTTATTCATCGGTCCCATTCATCAAGCCCGAAAAGAGGTGAGCGACAAGTCAATGACCAAAGAGAAATCGCAATCACCAATATCCCACTCGCTATGTCTGCCCGTTACGAGTATAAAAGAGAGAGCTGACGATCATGAAGCTTGCGGTGATATATCCGTCAAATACGCCGAGTATGAAGCGAGCAATGGGTAATTGAGCAAAGCTATTGCACGAGGCATGCGAGGTCGAGGCAGCGCCCCATATGAAGATCCTTGCGTGGTAGCTGGAAGCTGATGAGAGCACTTACCTCATCCATTTTCTTACTGGAAAGCGTTTCAGTGCCATATTCTGAGGATACTCAAATATGAGGCAGCTAACGTAGAGGACTATTGCGAGCCTGTACGATCATAAGCATGTGGACTGGTACACGCAGACGATCCCATATCTCACCAGTTGTACCTGGCAAAAAAGGCTCTTCAGCAGCAACACGCCGAACTATTGGACAGCGCACTCGTTTGTGGTCAAGTGCGTCGCTTCTCTGTCAAAGGGATAGCTACAAAACGAAAGATCCTGAAAATGGTATGGAATTTAGTGACCAAGCTAATACCAAGGACTCCGACTGCAGCACTTCCGAGCGTGGTTTAGTTCAATGAGGTGTATCCAGTACAATGCTACATTCAGTCCACATTAGTTGAGTACATATCAAGCGCACGCTGTGTCTCCGAAGGCCAATGCTTCGTATCATGCAGGAGAGATAAGACAGACGTACTACGATGAAAGGCGGAATGTGCCAATCAATCTTCTCTCGCACTCGATCGTCCTCTATAGGGTCCAGTGTATGCGTGTTTCCGGAAATGATCTGGCCGCAATATCTAATACTTTGCTTGATACAGAGATGTGCCTAACTTTGAACTCATCTTCGCCGCCTGTCACTCCATTGGGTCTTAATTCTTGTAGCGGGACGTAGTACGAGCGCTCCCATAATGGGTACCGACCCGCTATGTGTGCAAACAAACTTCTAGCACGTAATGTCTTGTTTTATAACAGTTAAAGGCGTCATATTACAAGAGCTCATTGCAAGAGGGTAGAGATGTGGAAGGCTGCTTCGCGACTGCGCCACAGGCGCGTGAGGCAGCCTCACGTGACGAACTTTGCTCGTCCTGAAGTTTAAACTTCAAACCAAGCTGCCGCTTCGCGGTATATGTCCTGTCACCGACTCTGCTTTCGGACCATCGGTTCCTGCACGAACGAGGACATGACCCACGCCGCGTCGATCGCTCGCGAGGCTGCAGATCACGGCTTGAGCACAAACTGGATCCGAGCAGTGTTCGCACGACCATCGACCGTGACGCCCAGATTGCGACGTTCGAGGAGATTGATGGTCTCATTCTCGCTCATTCATGCGGTCCTTGCAGTGGTGAATGGGACAGGCGGACGTCAAGAAAGGCGAGAAGAATTCCAGTAAGTATCTGTTGCTTACACGCTAATGAAATTGGTGTCCGGTGTTGTGAGTATAAGGAACGAATGTTTTCCTGTACGAAGGCTGATTCATGAGCTCAGTCTCCGCCTAGTGATTCCTTCAGCAACCGTAACTTCACCGCATCCCGCTAACAACTGCAGTACCCACGCCTTCCTCGCCTCTCCCGACATCGTGACTGCGTTCGCATTCGCGGGTGAGCTCCGCTTCAACCCCCTCAGACACCCTTACCGGCTCAAATGGTAAGACATTCAGGTTGAGCGACCCGACCGGCAAGGAGCTCTCGCCCAAGGGCTACGAGCCCAGGCAGAACACCTTCCAGCCTCCTTCAAGGACCGTGCCAGCGTACAGGTCGCAGTTGACCGGACGAGCGACCGTCTCTAGATGTCGAGGGTCTCCCCGTTCTCATCAATGCCAAGGGCAAGCGCAGTGAGTACCCTCCTTGAGCATGTGATTTGGAGATTAGGCATTGAGGAAGGATGTAGCGACGGATCACACCTCGCCTGTTGGGCCCTGGCACAAGTACCGAAGACTCTTTGAGAACATCTCTCGTGCGTATTTCTCTGCCGCCGTCGGCACACGCCCGTCTGATGTCGTTGTTTGCGTTCTGCACAGAGAACTGTCTGATCGGTGCCATCAACGCTGAGAACGTCGATGCGAGCAACATAAAGAACTAGGTCACTGGCGAGTATGGCGGTGTCCCGCAGACGGTGCGTACTACCACAATCACTGGATCAAGTGAATTGTCGTCGGCGATTACAACTACAGTGAAGGCTCCTCTCGTGAGCACACTACACTCGAGCCACGCTTCCTCTACGATCTCGTTATCATCATGCGGTCGTTCGCCCGTATACATGAGGCAAAATTGAAGAAGCACGGCATGTTCGCGTTGACGTTCACGAGCCCGGCCGACTACGACGCCGTGCGGCCCGATGACCGTGTGTCGATTCTTGGTTTGCAGGAGTTCCAGCCTGGCAAGAATTTGCCGCTTGCGCTTAAGCATATGGATGGCTCGAAGGATGAGATTTCGCTTGCGCATAGCTTTAATGAGAGTCAGATTGAGTGGTTGAAGGCGGGCTTTACGCTCAACCTGGTATGTCCATTCGTATCCTTCCGCGGTCCGGTCGATCGTCTGCTCACCGCTTTCTTGTGAATGGCCGCGCATGCGGAGGCCAAGACGCAGCAACAGATGCGTAAACAGATGCGGCCACTAGCCTGTCGCCCGCAGAACGGTAGGGGTAAGGAGTTAGAGCGTGCTGTCGCTGGAAGAAAGGATTATCGCATCGCCGATGAAGTTACTCGTATTGCTGCAATTCTTTTCCATTATTCTACTTTGTTTTCGTCTCTTTGTCTGTCATATGCAAGCTCCGTATAAAGTAGAACGAATGAACGTTTGCATTAACAGCCTCTCGTCGTTGAGATTGGGCGTGTGGTGGTACCGTCTCCTTGAATATCTGTGAATCCTTCGACTGATCTGTTCACCGTCGAACGAGCCCTTCGTAGGGTGCGTTAAGCGAACCGTTCACAAGATAGGACGAGATATCTCACATCTGCAGGTTGAAATTGCACCTACCAGCAGTTTGTGTCGTGAAGGGCGCTTCGAATGCGCTGTAGCGGATGAGCAGGCTTGACCATGACGACTCCCTGCTGGCCGTACAAGGAGACAATTTCAGACCCGGAACCGTCACTCAGCATACCAGAATGACTAGCTTGAGCGCGGATAAATATCAGGTTTATGCGGGCAAGGGAAAAGCGAGGTATGCAATAGTAGTACATAGGCCGAGACAGGTAGGAACGTATGAAGATCGTGACGGGGGATGCATATGTGGGGCGAAATAAAATATGCGGTGAAATGATGTGGTACCTAGAAGTGCGGAATGAGTTCTACCCAAGAGATGGCTTCATATACACCGGGAGGAAGCTTTCGGAGAGTGGTGAATGCGATGACGAGGAGGGTGAGTCGGGAGACAACGTATAGTATGGCGACGATGGAAGTGAAGATGGATTTTAGTGCATGCTTCACTATTTGAGGTAGAGAAGAAGAATTTGAAGATGTCACACCGATGGCGATCAAAGGCGCCTCAGGGATAGGAGAACAAGTGATCACAAGCGACAGTACTCGCCAAAGGTATTGCTCCACGACCGTTGGAAATTCTAATGACCATGCAGTGCAATGGATGAGTCCGAAAAGTATAGGCGTCACAAGCGTAGACGCATACGATACAAGGGCTATGATTGTTTTGAAGCTGTCCTTAGGCTCGTTTGAAACCCCGGGGAAATGCCACCATTGTTGATGACCAGCTTGACCGAATATCAAAGCAATAGGGGCCAATATAATGCTTGTGACCGCCCATACCGCATACTGCAGCCCACGATAGAACGCGTTTCTTACGTCTCGAATATCCTCAACCTGTATAGGATTAAAGTCGCGAATGAATTTGGGCATGGATTCGTATCCTGCGTCCCAGACTAGTTTCAGTGGATGAAGTAGCTCTTGTAAGAACGTTCTTTCCTTGACCTGGACGGAGTGGCAATGTCCTAAGAGACCTGTTTAAGCTCTGCTGTACAGTTGAAAATGAGGAGAGAGTGCTCACCTGATGTCCTTGGCCCTGGGTTAGACTGGACGTCAGTAGAGCGCGAATGACTGTCCAGTAGGCCAAGCTCGACCTCGTTTGTATTCGTCGGCCAATCTGCCTCTTCCACTATTCTGTTCAGATTCGGTGCATCCGCCGCAATCGCGATACTGCTCAGGGTATCCGACGTGACCGTGATAGCCTTCGGCTGTTCATGAAGGACGATTGGTACGTCAATGCAGAACGGCTTCTTGAACCATAATGCATACATGGCAATCGCCATGACTGTGAAACCGGCCGTAAAAATTTCTAGCTCCGTAATGGGGAGACGTTCGATGAAACGGGCAAGGACCTGCAGCGCAAACCAGCAAGTCTGAACGACTGCGGCCGTTTTAGACAGCCAGTTTGCTTTGCTTCTGTCTTGGATTTCCTCCTCCGATACATACGGGAACTCTATTTCGTTTTTGTTGATGAGGTTTATAACTTCTTTGGCGTGCAGCTGCTTTGTGCTGTGTTCCGAGGGATTGCATAGCGCAAAGCCTCCCATCAGAACAAAGAAGCCATGAGTAGTCGTCCAGCCATGCTCTGAGATGTTTCAACGTCAGCCTAAGGAAAGTTGACCTGAAGGGGCTGCACATGACCTTTGAACACATCCATTCGAGCTATTTCACGAGCGCTGAGATATTGCATCGTCGCTATGAGAATGTATACCTCCGGTGCAATGATGCCACTTATGGTGAACAGCATGCGGCGAAACCTCTGCCACCAGGGGTCCTCTCCGTACGGTGGAATGTCGGGGTGAACAGCAGTCCAGACGCATGCGACGATGGTGGCGATGCAACTGGATATGATGCTCAGGAGCGTTCGACAGTCGCCGAGTTTATCGCAAGATGGGGAGATGTCCTCAACTAACCGAACGTCGGCAATGGGTGCGGCGACTGAGCGCTGACTGAAGTAGTAAACGAACACGAGAGCGAGGAGCATGATGTGGAGCGTCAAATGGCTTTTCGAGATGTCATGGATTATAAGCTGACAAGGACAAGCAGCGCGACCGAACCCTATCATTGAAGGCGATGGCGCAAGAGCCCAGTTGACGCTGATCGGACGTTATAACTG
Organism: Laetiporus sulphureus 93-53; assembly: GCF_001632365.1. Classification (NCBI taxonomy): domain Eukaryota; kingdom Fungi; phylum Basidiomycota; class Agaricomycetes; order Polyporales; family Laetiporaceae; genus Laetiporus; species Laetiporus sulphureus. Next base: position 123,712 of record NW_024468551.1, read on the forward strand.
CGATGCTCGACCTGGAACGTACCTGATGCGGGTATCTCATGACAATGCCATGCCATGGTGCACAGCAGCTGCGGAAGAGGAGGATACTGTGTAAGAGCCCACAGAGACGTTCGGGAATGTGGAATACAACAGCTAACATCCTGTGGCGGTGTGGTCGTCTGCGTTCTAGCTCAAAGAGCGGCGCCGAAGCTGAGAGAACCATACCACGTTTGCACAACTACGGGAGACGCTCAGGCCTTGCGCGCGTGAACGGACCTTCTGGAGGCTGTTCGAGACTCTCGGGCTCCTTAGCACATCCTGTGCCATCCCAGTTCCCATGTGATCACCACTCTGGTCCGCTAGTCCGCATTCTCCGCCCCTGTTGGCAAAATGGCGACCCCATCTCCAACCAAAGTTTCCGCTTAGCTCGGCCATCGATCTCAGCACCCTTCTCACCCGCTTCCATTGCAAACTCACCTGATGCGGCAGCCTCTTCGAGCCGCTTGCCAAAGCATGGCTCGTTTCATGAGCGCGGATGCGAATAACGTGTCCAATAAATTAGATCAAAGATGTCTGCGCAGTCCTCTATCAATATACGATATACATCATTGCAATGGTGGCTGTACATCTGTAAATATGCGCGGTGAGGCAAGAACAGCATTGGAAACAAAGAATCAGCTCACAGGACATATCAGAGACCACAGTTCTGGATGTCCATAGTCTAAGAATTCCCGAACAGCGGAGACGCGCATCAGTAGAGATCCGGCCTATGGAACCACACAGACTAACCTTATCTGACTTCCACTCCATAGGCATCCCATTCTCGCAGGGACCATTATGTACACATCGTTATACGTATCATCGGGCGGCTCGGCATTGCATCGATCGTTCTCGGATGCGAGGCGGAGTCAGATGATCAGGAGCAAGAAGCGGGCAGGCGAGGTTGCAGAGGGCGATAATCGTCCATGAAACGTGGTTCCTGAAACCGCTGCACCGGCCACAATAAGCGCCAATGGGATGGTGATGAACGTTAGTCGAAGGGTGGCTAGGTCACCGTGGCTCGCACTTCTCTTACAACGTGGACAGTCCTAGGGTATTGCCAAGCAGTAGGCGATGAGCATGACGGCATTCACAGTAGTTCGCTTCGCGTGTCTTGGCGTGACGTTCGACAGCCAAGATAGCGAGAGCACGAACGCCGTCGAGCCAACGCCTGTCCTCACCGTGAATAAGTGCAGATAACACACACCGAACGCCACGCCACAGACACGTACCGGTCAGCTACTGCGCGCACAGCGGTCCAATTCGGTTGTTCCGCGGCAACACGTCGACGAGGAGCACGCCAACGAGATTCGGAATTAAATCTCCCACGGAGACGCACGCGCATGCGTCTTCCAGTCGCACGCGAGCGCACGCCCTCCAGATAGTGGCGATTGCAATGATGCCGTCGACACAGCCGAGGTGCGTCTTTTGCAGATGTATGAAACTCAGAGACGCCGCCATCATTCTGCTTTTGGGTCGTGAGGCTGTTCAATGGAACATTGTCGAGTGCGAGAGAGACGGCGAAAAACCATGTCTTGCGGTCATGAAGCGCCCCGTGGACTCTATGTGAGAAGGCGGACTACGCATGTGCATGAAAACTCTCGAGTGACTGAAGAGCATTCTGTTTGCCCTTGGAATGCTAGTTCTCCACGGCAGTCTGGTTCTCCTATGGGTCCGGCGATTCATGTCACCGGACTAGTATAGATCAAAAAATACATACCTTCAGGCGTTGTACAGCCGCCACACGTTCTTCGATAGTCCAGTTCCATGCATTCATGGGAGATTTGAGGGACTAAAGAAGCCTTGAGTGTAACTAGCTGAGGATTACGGCGGTGACGAATGTCATACATACTACGGTTGGCACCCATTCTGCTTCGCAAATCATGAATAATAATTTGACTTCCGGGTAGAACCACTTCAGATCTTAAGCATAGGTGCGCAAACACCTCAGCTGACCTGATGATTGAAAAGATCACCGACAAGTACGGAGGACTGCCCAAACGGAAGGGATGTACTAATGCAAAAAATCTTGTCACCATCAGTCACATCTTGCGGTCAAACTCCGACGACGGCTTGTGTCGGCACGCTCGGCAAATTGCTTTATTAGGCAGGTGTGATGCAGGCTACTTACCGACGCATACATTATCGAAAGGACCCGGGCAACTCCCATATAGGAGTGTCGCAAAATAGCATATTTGAGGGGCCCCAAATCGCGATTTCCTTGTCACGGATTGCATATTTCAGACCTCGGAGGCCCCCAAAACTCCCAAAAGACCTTATCCTTATCGCAACTTAGCATATTTTGGGGCCCGATGGGTGTCGGAGATTCCGGTTTAGGCATGTCTGGGTGGTTAAACACTAGTATTATTGATGTGACAAGCCATTGATGCGACAAGGTCACCATGTAGCCACATATTGACATAAAAATAAATGATTTCCTGACCGAATAGCCATCATAGTATGTACATGCGCACGTTGTGCTGCTTGCGTAGCTCTCCTTGAACTCATGGAGCTGGATTGTCACATCCGGAAGATACGGAATCTGCAGTTTGCGCATTAAGATCTTCTCGTTCTGATCCCAAATGAATAACAAGAATACCTGCAACATTGAACGTGTTTGCGGCTTTTCTTCGAGATGTCACCTTTCGTGACAACAGCATTGATGAACATCAGCTTGATACGCACTCCACGTAGCCTCTTTATTATCACAACATCATTATGTGAGAGTAGTGGGCTGTCTCGCCTCACATAATGATGTAGTGAGTAGCGGACCATCTCCGAGTCGCAAACAAATCCGTATTTTTCTGATTCTGACATAGGACGTGACGTATCGTTACAAAACGTGACATAGTCACGGGTCTTGTCGCACTTTGCATACTGGAGGCCCGAAACTTTGCATATTTCAGACTCGTTTCGAAAGATTTTTGCGACACTCCTATATGGGAGTTGCCCGGGTCCTTATCGAATCAGTGGTCGACCATGAGGGTGCATTCCTAAAATCTGTGGCTCGACATACAAATCACAACTGAGCTGTTCCGAACCGTATTGAGACATCATTTCAGACGACGTTAAGAACATGACGCGTTAATAACGACGAGCACGCAACTCGTTGGCGAATTGGTGGTCGATGATAGAAGCCTCGCTGTTGGGTGCTTGTCGGAAAATGCATAATCCCCAGCTTGATCTCAAAAGGCTTTAATCAGAATTTCAACGCTCGCTGGGCACTTCAGAATGCACCACAGTGCTCAAATACTATCGCAATGCATCTGCGTTAATGTTTTCTGAATCTCAATAAGACCGAAAAGCTCATGCAATGCGGCGACCGATGCGACCAGTAAATTCAAGCAGTAAATGCAGCGCCAGGGCGACGTAGCGCCAACATGTGACACCGGCCGCAAAGCGGCGGTAGCGTGCTGCAAGCGCCAAATTTTTGACTGGCAACAGTTCCTCCAAGTTGTCAGACAGTCACATCTTGCTCCACCTTGTCCAGTTCTCAATCATGGCTCACCCTCTCGTGTGGCCTGGAAGATACTACTTCTATCCCATTGGAAATACACCCTCTGTCTGTCTTACGAGAGATATGCCTCCTGAAGAGGATGCTCATATTCTGCTTCTTGGATGCGGCGATCCGCGCAATGTACTGTACACGGTCTATAACGAGCCGTCAAACAGTGAGATCCTTTCGTTATTGCTATGCACAGTATCATTGTCATATGTAATATTCCACTTCTCTCACGCAGGCATCAGAGCTCTCGACTTTACGTGCTGTGACATCGAACCAGCGATTCTTGGCAAGCCTCCTTTACTCTCAACTAGAAATCCACGTTGCTTACTGACGATACGATAGCGCGCAATGTCCTATTGCTCACAATGATTGCCGATAAGGAGCTCCCTCAAACTGTCATATGGGACACCTTCTTCCACTTCCACCTCGACAAAAACTCATTGTCAGCACTGACTGTGCAGTGCCAAAAGCTCATCGAGCTTTCTGCCACTCTCCGCGAATGGAATGAGTCCGCATATGGACAATTCGTTCGGATGTCTACGGAGTACACATTGGTGGAACTACGGCGCCATTGGTCTCTTTACGTCGACATGCAACACCTGCCGCGTCCCAAACTCGACGAGTTACGCGAGGGGTTCCGGAAGATGTCGAAGTCTACCTTGGATAAGTTTAGTGTCAATGCCAGCTCCGCGCGCTCTGCTGGTCCGCTCATGTTGGCGGCAGTGGAGACCTCTTCGGATCTGTTCAGGCAATTCTGGAAGACTGGTGTTACCTACACCGATCCGAAAAAGATCTCAGCTGCAACGTCGCTCAATCCCACATTCTTCCATTCCCTCGCAGGTCAGAACTGTTCCATCCATTACGGCATTGACCCGATGGTTCCTTTCCACCTCGCCGAAGTCTATGGGAATACCAGACGCAAGCCGTCCGCTGCGGACGTTGTGAAGGCTGCGAAAGCCGAGTTCGAGAAATGGTGCTCGGCTTTTGCAGCGCTCCTGTCCCCTACGTCTAGCAAAAGGGTGGTTGTCCGCATGATCTGCGGAGATTGCATGGCTATATGTCAGGCGCTCAGGACGTTCGCGTTCACCGAATCTCTGAGCCCTAATATCCCTGTTGCGCAATGGAAGGCACAGGTCATTCATCTCGAAAAAGAGGAGTACATCTCGAAGCGCGCACCGGCGTTGTTCAACGTCATCGACACATCCAATCTTATCGATCATATTGGTCTTTTGAACATCCTCATCGCTGCAGTACCTATCCTATCGCCATCAACGCCTTCTAGCGTTCTCTACACGGAATCTCTGCTGTTCCGAGGGGAGGACGCTACGAAAGAGTTCATGGAGTTGCTTTACGCAGACCTCACGGCAATTGGCCTCTTATTCGGAGTATGCCCCATCGATTACCTATCAGGATTCACGTCGCGATCGAATTCGCATGAATTGATGCTACATATGGCGACCAAGAGAAAGTCGAATCAGTTCCATCAAGTGACAACATGGAAAGCTCCGGTCTCCGGTGACGCACTTTTGGCTCGTTCTGGAAGGCATGCGGCATCTCCGTCCTGTGACTCGTTGCAATTGGGAACATTCCTTTATGACATGTACCATGAAATATTTCAGCAGGAGGACGCCATGAATTTCTGGCGCTTGAACCAAGGAAATTTGACGAGGGCCTTTGCTTCCTCCAATATTCTTCACTACTCTCGGGAGAGCTTCGTTCTACTTCTGAAGCTCGTTAGGGATCGACTTAGAATCCCAGAGGAGAATTGGTTGGAGGTCATGGATCGCTTCTTCGACCTTCAGGATGCCGATCAAAGTGCTCCCATGGACCGCAATAACATGCAGGAGTTTTGCGCTCAGCTGCATCGCCATAGTGTGTACACAGCGCCGCACATGAAGCCGACACCGCCTAAGACCGGCATTTTCTCCTCTTGGGACTCTGTGCCCACGCTTGTGCGCATCATCCTCATTGTTCCACGCGAAAAGCTGTCGATACTTGAAGAGTCCGCAGAACAGATTGGCACGCCTATCTTAAATTGCGACATCAGAGGGAAATGGTCGCACAACATCTATTCCTCCGTTCACGTCGCATACGGGACAGTAATCAGGATGGGGACAGGTTCCGGTACCTGGGCCGTATTTACGGAGGATAGCGCTGGGGCTCGTGGATCTTCGTCCCTTGTGGCATCTTTCACTATGTCGAGCTGTCTTCTCACCGACATCGAACCTATGGAGAATTTTCTAATCCGCCTTTCGGTTCGGAGCACGCCCGCTTCCGCCGTGTTGGTTTCGAAACTTGGCTTGGAACTTACCCTCTTCCATGCTAGGCTCATGGACCAATCTGCAGTGATCGTGCTGCCTGAACGGCCATTGCCTACCCGTGCGTTATTGCATCGCGAGCCCGCGGATGACTCCCATCTACAAGTTCAAATCGGACCGTGTACAAACCTTCAAGTGACATTTGACGAGCAATGCGAGCTTGTGACATCCCTGACATCCAGGATCTCCGTCGACGATGAGGAAGTTCGGAAAAGTTTCAAAAATGGCGCCACACCGTCCATTATCCAGCTTTCGCCTTGCACTATGCGCCTAGGGATAGGCAAGGGTATTCAAGATGTCGCGTTCCCGTTTCCAGTTATAGGAAGCCAGAATAAGCTGCGCTTGGCTAGGACATCTATGTATGTGGAAGTGAGTCATGCAACCCGTGCTGATATAATGGTACAAGTCTCACGCTGTAGCGATTGCAGGTTGTCGTCCCTCCATATAGCCCATTGAAACCCGATGGCATGAAACTGAATCCATGGCCGGTCACTGTTAGCAGAGGCATTCTTGGTCTTTACAGTATTCATCGTCTAAATCTGGCCCGGATGCCCGTTCTCGATATCAAGGCCTTCAAGCTAGATCAATGGCTTAACTCACACCTCGGATCCCAGATGTCCTCTCGAGAACGTTCTCTTCGAAAGAAGCACGAGGAGGACACCTTGATGTACATCAAAGATTCCCTTCATTCCATCTTCGTTCGCTCAGCTGGAATACAGGGAGGCCCTGCCGGCAGACTGTTTGCACTGCGCGACAACGCAACAAACAATTGCGACACTGTTCTTTTCGTCAGCGATCTACGATATGACCTTCACTGCCATACCGTCATCTGCGATGCGTTCGTTCTACCGCTCACACACGACTTGCTGTTCACGATTGAAAAATCGTTCGCGAAGCTGGTTCACGAAGGACAGATGAACAACATTACTGTGTACGGCAATGAGATGGCCGCCTGGAAGCAGCTGTTGCCCGTGCTCGTTGAACGATGCAGGTTGTCTTGGACACATGGCACCAATTGTGAGTATAAATCCGAGGGGAGAATACCACGGTGCGAAGACATGGAGAAGAATCCTCTGTGCACTTGCGGACAGGGCCAAGACACGGAGCCCATGAAACGGAACAAGTTGTGGAGCCCAGTGGCTCCTTACGTCACGCGGGTCGCGCTGTCGCCTCTCTTCGTGGTATCCTATTTGGAAACTATTGGACGAGATCCTGCAGCACATAAATGTTTCGTCTGTCGTGGAAAGGGCAAGCCAAAACTGTTGGCGTGCACGGGATGCCTGAAAGTTCGATATTGTTCACGGGATTGTCAGAAGAAGCACTGGAAGGTGCATAAACTGCAATGTAAGCGGTAACTGACTCTCAGCAGACTGACGTTGTGCAGCCGTTCTTGTGATAAATGCTCTCGGGACGATATATTTTGTGTCTCGTGACATATAAATTCATGAAACATTGATGTGGAATTGAGCGCAAAAGACCGCTATGTGAGAATCGCTGCCAGGCTTTTCCATGGTCATACTATTGTCTAAGGATGAAGGGAGTCGAATATGCCTATCAGAGAGTGTTGGCGTCCCTTGCAAAAATCCAGGCGTCCCACGGCATCCACTGCGACGGCATTAATTCGTATCCCTTGAGTTCAAATCCCAATTTCTGGTATATAGTGACCTAGAAAAAGCTCGATAAGATGCAGGAGACAACGTATAAAGGTGTCGGATCAAATGCGTACATTGCGCTCGGCAGTTGTCGCAAGAGCCATCGTCGCGCCGAGCGTTTTTGCCTATGCGTGCCAAATCGGTACAGCGATCATCAACGGAGCTGCTCATAACAGTGAAGAACATGCCTTCTCGAATGCGACCTCAAACATGGCCCTCGCGACACCCTTTCCTTGGTATTGTGCCTTGACGAATGCGAAGCTGCACCAGTAGGTGTTCAACTCCGTCTGTATCAGAATGTCACAACGATGGCTGTCAGATCAGATTCAGGAATGTGATAATCCGTCGCTGCAAACTGACTGATTCTATCCCAGTCTTGCTGTCGATCATTTTGGGGAAATCTTTTGCCATCTAATGTGAATGGCGATAAGCGCTTAGAATCATGCGACATGGACGGTCGAATAGCTCACCGTCTCAGCAAAGTATGTTTTCCCTTCCTCAGTCAAGGTAGCCCATCTCAAGCTGCTCCTTTCCACTGAACATTCGCTTACGTTAACATACCGGAAGCACAGAGAAGACAAGATACAAACGTATCATATAGGTTTCTGCCAGGTGGAAGCCATAGCGTGAAACCAGCGAGCTTTCCACTTTCATCAGTGGCAGTATACATGTCTCCGACGACCAAAGCGATGGGTTTGATCATGGCACGTGCCATACTCGAAATGAGACTACGATCGCCCACAACCAAGGAGACTGCGAGAGGATCTACAAGTCCAGGTCATCTTATTGGACGAGCTCATGCAAAAACTGGGATTCTCGCCTTCGGGCATGAGATCAGAGAAGACCTTGACGGCCTCTTCTACAAGATCCTCTGCTTCAAAGTTAGTATGCCGCCGAATGGGCTGATGTCATTGAGCATACCTGTAGGCTCGGACACATATTGAACAGTGATATTGGACGGTGACATACTCTCTGAGCTCCACGTACACGGCAATTGCTCAAATGGATGAGGGAAGCAGTCTCGCTCCTGACAGAGTTAAGTCGAGGTGCGCTGATGATCACTCTAGGAGTAAACACGGCTCTTATATTGCCGCATCCCAAGCCTGTGCAGTGCATGAGCCCCAGACCGGAATGGCTAGTACGCCGCATCGGATTTCCTTGATGACGATGAAACAGCGGAGTACGGGGCTACTGGCTGTCGGATGGATGAACATGTAGCTTCATTGTTCAAGCGCAGGATCGCGCACAAAGATCGACGGCGGTGGACCTACCTGGACCCAGTGACTCGTCGGAAGGCACATTCGGGTTCGCTGTTCGCGGCGAAGGCTCTGCATTTAAGGTTTCACGACGCGTCTCCCCTCCTGACATTGATGGCAGATTTGCATATATGTGCTTTTCATGTTATCGATCGCGCGGATCAACAGCGCTTGTCAGAAACTATCGATGTGGCACTCTAAGCTCAAGTCCTCATCATGCAACACATCCGATTTCGGTGGGATGGTGGCCGCGAATTATTGCCTAATGCCTCGCAAGTACAACAGTTGACCGGGCTATGCATTGGGTGTGTAAGGACAGACTGTGCGTCCTAGCAACCCATTATGTTTCTTCCACCCATTGGAGTCATGGCCACACACCTAAGCCAACACATCAGACATCCACACTTAACCACCAATATGCGCTGTTCGCGCCATCACTGTGTCCTGCTAATTATAAATAGCATTCGGCCGGATGACAAAAAGAAACAGACTCGGAGATCGCTGGGCGGCATCGGGAAATTGATCAGTCACCACCCGTTCCGAAGAATTTGCAAGGAATCGAATTTGTTCACAAGCAGCTGCCAGTGAATGGTCTCTGCACTCTCCAGAGATCCATTCGGTCGCTGGTACGATATGTCGCGACAGCCATGCCGCATACGTGTGCATAGCAGGCATCGTGCGTGCGGGACATTCAAGTACGATATCCCAGCAATACAAGCGGGAACAAGGAACAGGCGACTGACATCGCACGGCATTCATGCCTTGCGTGCGGCCGTAATGCCTGGCGGTTCGATATTGCCTAATGGCATGCTCGAAGCTGGTGTTGTGAGAGGATTGTCAGGCCATTCGCATCCAATCTTGATCACGTTTCGGGCATGACTTCGCGATAACCTTACTCATTCAACCTAGTCTCGATTCATAACGGCGTGCTTTAAGAGAGGACGAGCAACGCTCCGCCGATGTGATCTGGGGGAGTCTTGTGACTGGGAGGCAGGACCGCATGATAGCTCGCGCATCAAGTTGTGGGCCGATCGCGCGCCTGATTGAAGCCGTTTCACGGCATAGGTTGCAAGGCCGTCATGTTCTACGCAGGCCCGTGCAGGACACTAGGGATCAAAGATTGGCGAAGAAAGTTGTGAATGACGATGATTTGAGTGATTTGTTCGGGACAGAGTTTTATCTGAACGGTCCGGTAATGCTGGAACTAACTATTACCCTGTAGTACTAGTGTATATGAAAGAAAACTTACGCACTTTTGCCAAAATGTCCCAAGCCTTTGTCATAATCGATGAGATCGACCTCCGGAGATAGAGCCTACTCAGTGGTGATCTTCAGAGACCACACAACTCCTGTTAGAGAACCTGATGATGGCAGATTCGTTATCATTATCATGCAACAAAAGGAATGCTTGCATACAACGAAGTACAATGACATCTATAGACATGCACCATAGCTACGGACTATGCTATTAGATGCCCGGCTTGTACGGCTGCGACTCACAACTGCGGCTCACCTTTTGAGAGTGTCGACAATCTTATGGCCTAATTCGAGATGTCATTGTGATGGGACTCGAGACGCCAAAATACGATGAGCAGTGACGAGCAATGCTGAGACAGAACAGTGCCGACCAGTTCTGACGGATGTTCACAGCGGTATAGGTAACATAGAGCCCTCTGTAAATCATGTGTCCTGCGATATTAGCGCCATCCATGCGGATGGCTCTCTTTGACGTTTTTCAGTGAGGGTAATCGAGATCCTGAGCGCTGATTGCTCTTCTATCAGTGATTGCATCAGTCATTATGATGTATTCATGGGAAGAACAAATTTCTAATATGCGTTGCCCGTCCCCGCTGTGAGGCCGGCCATGGTTTGTAAGGCTCAGTCACTCAGGCGAGCAAGGATAGTACTCACAGGACCAAGAAAACGCCATCACTGCTAATTCCGAACGCGCATGGCGATTGCCGTGAATCATATACCGGAGGACTCTTTAAACAGTCTCGAGCGGGATACACGGTCGCCCCGTCCTCACAGTGAATCATCCATTCGCAGACACCCATCCCACACTGCGAAAGTTACATAGCGACCTTCGACGGCATGGCTGTGGGCCTCATTCATGACTCTCCGAGTCTCACCGTGGATATGCAAGACATCGTCGAGCGCTGGCTGCGCCAGTTCGCTATCGCCGCCTCCTCGGGAGACGTTGGGGCAACCGTCAGGACCTTCGTTCCCAACGGCTGGCTACGCGATGCCCTCGTCTTCACGTGGGACACGCGCTCTCTGGAAGGACATGCCAAGATCACTGCGTATCTCGCTGACACGCTCCCCAACGCCCGTCTCTCCGGCTTCAAGCTTGACGAGCGAGTGTGGTTTCGTCCGGAACGAGTGCTGGACGGCGCTGGTATTAGTGCAGGGTTCGTGTTCGAGACTCCTCGTGCATGCGGTCGGGGTTATGTCCACTTGATGGAGGAGACCGACGAAAGGGCAGAGGAGAGCCAGGACGATCTTAGCTGGAAGGCACTTTCGGTTTTCATGATGCTTATAGAGATCAAAGGTCACGAAGAGAGCGGCTCTGAGGCAGGTGTGTATGGCGGCCATACCCTGTCCTGGGAGGAGGTATACGGTGCGCGACGTACGAAGATCGAGGCCGACCCACATGTAATCATCGGTATGTGACTGTCTTCCACTAGATTCATTACATAGGTCTTCACATACACATTCGCAGTGGGGGCCGGACAGACAGGTTTGCAAATCGCAGCACGCTTCTCAAAGATGAACATTTCGGCGATCGTCGTGGAGCGGAACAAGACCGTTGGTGACCAGTGGAGGGAGCGCTATCCAACGCTATCGCTGCACACGCCGCGAAACCACCATACTTGTGAGTCCAGCGTCCTGCTCCTGCCGAGAGAGGTACTTAGATTGCCTCTGGCCGCTCGCAGTCCTGTACCAGTCATATCCGGTCAACTGGCCAGAGTATACTCCCCGAGACAAACTCGCGAACTGGCTTGAGCAATACGCCGTGTCGCAAGACCTGATAGTCTGGACGAACTCGCAAATAGCGTCCACGCCACGCCCGACCTACGATGCCGCCAGTAAAAGGTGGACAGTCACCGTCAATCGCAACGGCAACCCTGTCGAGCTGCGCCCAAAGCATATCGTGATTGCGATCGGAATGCTCGGCGAGGCGCGCATACCAACGATCCCGGGTCGAGAGACATTTGTAGGGAACGTTCTGCACGCTAGCACATACGGAGGAGGGCAACCTTACGCAGGCAAACATGCGATTGTCGTTGGAGCAGGGAACACCGCCGCAGACCTCTGCCAGGATCTTGCCTTTCGCGGTGCACAGGTCACAATGATCCAGCGATCATCAACCTGTGTGCAATCGATAACGTCAGTCAAAGAGGTCATGGACAAAGCGTACCCCAACGACGTACCTCTGGAAGTGTCAGACTTCAAACTCGCCGCAATGCCCTTGGGTTTGTTGAGAATCTTCGCGAGGCAGAGGACGGCACAGATGTGGGAGAAGGAGAATGATCTGCACGCAAAGCTGAGGAAGGGCGGTGTGAGGCTGAACATGGGAACGGACAATTCGGGACAGGTCTTCTTAAGAGTTGAACGTGCAGGAGGTGAGTCGATAACGGTGTCTCCGGTCGGTTGAAATGATGACGTATCGTGTGTGATTCTCTTCTCCACATTCCTCTTTACTCCCCGCCTCATGAAACGAGTTCTTTATAGGGCATGATGTCGGTCTCGCCGATATGATCGAGTCAGGACAAGTGAAGGTGAAGGCCGGCGTGGAGATAAAGCAGTTCCTCGAGAAGGAGGTGATCTTCACTGATGGAACAACGCTACCAGCCGACGTAGTGGTTCTCGCGTATGGTGATTCCCCCTTCTATATCATGTGACTGCTGATACGCACCGATGGGCAGCACGGGATACATCGACCCACGCGAGAGTTTGATAGACACCTTCGGTGCCGATGTCATTAGACAAACGAGCCCACTGTGGGGTCTCGACGAGGAAAATGAGGTCAAAGGATGTTTCAGGCGTAGCGGATACCCAGGAGTGAGTATATTCGCCCGTTCGCTAGCATCATCTGACAGATGATTTTTCACGAAGCTATGGTACGGTGCGGGCGACTTCGCCATGGGCAGGTTCCTATCTAAACAATTGGTAAGTAGTGTTCATTGCGGCATTCTTCATGTCTGACGGCTCCTGGCTAGGCTTTGCAAATCAAGGCTATAGGACTTGGCATGATGGACTGAGGTCCTTGCCCACTGATATTGATCTACATGCCCGGGTCGTTCGTCCTGAAAGGGGTGTTGTTAACAGAATAGCGAGAGGAAATTTTGGAGATATACTTAGGGATGTTTCTTCGCATAGTAGGTGCTGTGCGAGGATACCGAAGAGCATCGGTAGTGTACCATTTCCGTGTGCCTGATTGCGAATGGGCGGTACGGCACGTTCGATAGATTCGCATGTACTACATGTATTATTCTCTGGGCCGAGAGTGCAGAGCAAATGATACACGTCAGCGAGGACATGCAATTGATGACGGCCACAGACGAGGTCGGCGCAGAGATCTCAATCTTCGGTAAGGAGAGCTCATGGCCAGCAGCAGCAACGAATATCTGTAGTGACTCCGTCCAAGGTGCAGCATAGAATATCAGACAAATGCAGAGCAACCAGAAAAAGGCTCAGAAATCAGCTCCGAGCTGTGCTGCGAGTTCAGAGGTGTCGGCGAGAGAAACTCCGCACCCGACTAGCGCCCCGAGCTCACCAGTAAAAATGTCACAATTACTTATTTAGTGCTTTCGGGTCATTTCTTCCTTATTTAAGTACATAAGATCCCAATTTTTACATGCCAGACTGTTGACATGCAGAATGCGTCGGGATCTTCTTGTACCTACCCTCCGTTATTTCAAGGAGACCACAACTTTGTTGCTCACGTTTTGGAAGTGCCGACAAAGCGTATTGCTTTATTTGGTCGGATATCATTATATCGATTTCGATGGGTGACGTTTTTTTACTGAGCGCCGAGCGCCGATTGCTCTTCAGATCAGTGATTGCATCAAGCCATAATGTATTCCGAATACGAAGGACAATGCTCTAATAGGCGTTGCCCGTCCCCGCTGTGAGGCCGGCCATGGTTTGCAAGGCTCAGCCACTCAGGCGGGCAAGGCTAGTACTCACAGGACCAAGAAAACGCCATCACTGCTAATTCTGAACGCACATGGCGATTGCCGTGAATCGTATACCCGGGGACTCTTTTAATCGGTCTCGAGCGGGAGGCACGACCGACTCATCCTCACAGGTTTCTCGTGCACCATCCCTTCGCAGACACCCATCCCACACTGCGCAAGCTATATAGCGATCTTTCTTCGGCAGCATGGCTCTGGGCCTCACTCACGACTCTCCGAGGATCTCCGTGGATATGCAAGACATCGTCGAGCGCTGGCTGCGCCAGTTTGCTACCGCTGCCTCCTCGGGAGATGTTGCGGCGACCATGAAGACCTTCGTTCCCAACGGCTGGCTTCGCGACGCTCTCATCTTCACGTGGGACACGCGCTCTCTGGAGGGACATGCCAAGATCACCGCGTATCTCGCTGACACGCTCTCCAACGCCCATCTCTCCGGCTTCAAGCTCGACGAGCGGGTGTGGGTTCGCCCACAACGAGTGCTGGACGGCGCTGGAATCGGTGCAGGGTTCGTGTTCGAGACTCCTCGTGCACGCGGTCGGGGTTATGTGCACCTGATAGAGGAGACCGATGAAGGGGTTGAAAAGAGCCAGGACGAACTTAGCTGGAAAGCACTTTCGGTTTTTATGATGCTGGACGAGATCAAGGGCCATGAAGAGAGCGGCCGTGAGTCAGGCGTGTATGGCGGCCATACCCTGTCCTGGGAGGAGGTATTCGGTGCACGACGTGCGAAGATCGAGGCAGACCCACATGTGATCATCGGTACGTGATTATTTTCCACTGAGTTTTTCACATAGGTTTGCATATGCACATTCGCAGTGGGGGGTGGGCAGACAGGATTGCAGATCGCGGCACGCTTCGCAAAGATGAATATTTCGGCGATTGTCGTGGAACGGAACAAGAACGTTGGTGACCAGTGGAGGCAGCGATATCCAACGCTATCGCTGAATACGCCGCGAAATCACCACACTTGTGAGTCCAACGTCCTGCTCCTTCCGAGAGCGGTATTTAGGTCGCCTCTGGCCGCCCGCAGTCCTGTACCAGTCATATCCGGTCAATTGGCCAGAGTTTACTCCCAAGGACAAACTCGCGAACTGGCTTGAGCAGTACGCCGTGTCGCAAGACCTGATAGTCTGGACGAACTCGCAGATAGCTTCCACGCCACGCCCGACTTACGATGCTGCTAGTAAAAGGTGGGCGGTCACCGTCAACCGCAATGGCAATCCTGTCGAGCTGCGCCCAAGGCACATCGTGATTGCGATCGGCATGCTCGGCGAGGCGCGCATACCCACGATCCCCGGTCGAGACGCATTTGTAGGGACCGTTCTGCACGCTAGCAGATACGGAGGAGGGCAGCCTTACGCAGGCAAACACGCGATTGTCGTAGGAGCAGGAAACACCGCCGCAGACCTCTGCCAGGATCTCGCCTTTCACGGCGCACAGGTCACAATGATCCAGCGATCATCAACTTGCGTGCGATCGATAACGGCAGTCGAAGAGGAGATGAACAGAGCCTACCCCAGCGATGTCCCTCTGGAAGTTTCAGACTTCAAACTCGCCGCAATGCCCTTGGGTTTGTTGAGGATCTTCGCGAGGCAGAGGACGGCACAGATGTGGGAGGAGGAGAAAAATCTGCACGCAAAGCTGAGGAAGGGCGGTGTGAGGCTTAACATGGGAACGGACGACTCAGGACAGTTCTTCTTAAGAGCTGAACGCGCAGGAGGTGAGTCGATAACGGTGTCCCCGGTCGGTTGAACTGATGGCGTGTCGTGCAGGATACTGTGATTCTCTTCTCTTCTCTCAACTCCTCTTTCCTCCCCGCCTCATGCAATCTGTTCTTTACAGGGCACGATGTCGGTGTCGCCGATATGATCGAGTCAGGACAAGTGAAGGTGAAGACCGGCGTGGAGCTAGAGCAGTTCCTCGAGAAGGAGGTCGTCTTCACCGATGGAACAACGTTGCCTGCCGACGTAGTGGTTTATGCGTATGATGATTCCTCCTTCCATATTATGCAACTGCTGATACGCACCGATGAGCAGTACGGGATACATTGATCCACGCGAGAGTTTGAAAGACACCTTCGGTGCCGATGTCATTGAACAGACGAGCTTATTGTGGGGTCTCGATGAGGAAAACGAGATCAAGGGAAGTTTCAAGCGTAGCGGATACCCAGGAGTGAGTATACCAGCCCGTTTGCTAAGCGCATCTGACAGATGATTTTTCATAAAGCTGTGGTACGGTGCGGGCGACTTCGCCACGGGCAGGTTCCTATCCAAGCAATTGGTGAGTAGTGCCCATTGCGGCATTCTCCATATCTGACGACTCCTGGCTAGGCTTTGCAAATCAAGGCTATAGAACTTGGCATGATGGACTGAGGTCCTTGCCCGCCGATGTTGATCTACATGGCCGGATTCTTCATCCTGCGAGAGAATTTGCTAGAAGGAGTAACGGGAGGTGCCTTTGGAGGTATACCTAGCGATGTTTCTTCGCATAGTAGGTATTGCGGGAGGATACGAAAGAGCATCGGTACTGTACCATATCCGTGTGTCTGATTGCGAATGGGCGGGATTCGCATTCACTACATGTATTGTTCTCTCGGTCGAGAGTGCAGAGCAAATGGCACACGTCAGCGAGGACCTGCGATTGATGACGGCCAGAGACAAGATCGCCGCAGAGTTCTCAATCTTCGTAACGAGAGCTCAGGGCGAATAGCGACAGCGAATATTCGTAGTGACGCCGTCCAAGGTGCAATGCAGAATACCAGATAGACCCAAAACGACCAGAAAAAGATATCAACTCTACTGCAAGGTCAGAGGTCGGCGAGAAAGACGCACCTGATTAGCGCCCGGAGCCAGCGAGCTGTGGCACGGGCGCGTATTCAAGCGTTAGCCTCCATCAATCTGCTGTTGTGAAGCTAAAGTTCAAGGCATGCCGCTTGAGCGCAACAATGTGGTTATATTCAGCTATACGCTGCTCTGATATTTCAAAACTATGTCGTTGTTGCACAATGCCATGGCCAAAGATCAACAACCGCACTCGGATTTCAACTAAATATACATAGACCTCGAACGTCTAATTTCTCTCTTAACGTCGCACCGGTGCCCTTCCCTCGTCAATCACACTCGAGATTCAGTCGCAATAATGCGGCACTTATCTCCTCAGCTCAGGATGCCCAATTCTATTGCCTTGATCTGCAAAGCCTGTCGAATATGCACGGTCATGGGCGAGATGTAATTATTATATCCACAAACCGACTCACCAGTTGCTTTGACAGAAAGCGTACGGTAGTGAATTCTCCAGCACCGTACCAAAGCTGACCGTCTTTCTTTAGCAAGCTGTCTATAGATCAGAAATGATCATGAGCGCACCCCCGGATGTCCTGTAGGCCTATAGCATCCTCGAATCTCTCCTTCGTCGTCTAGTCCCCATAACGGGCCAGTACTTCCTATGATTTCCTCTCCAAATATCTGCTTCAAGTCCTCCCGAGGATCCAGGTATCCCGTACTGTCCGTAGCGCCATCAGCATTGAGAATTCGAGCAAGGCAAGCTGAGCGTACGCGAAGATGACTAGATCAACATCTTCACTCGACTCGTCAGTGAAGATCACTTGGCGTTCCTGAAAACGGGCGATCTCGACACCTTGCTTGACTTTGACTTTGCCCGAGCCGATAAGATCTGCAACGCCCACGTCGATCCCTGTACCACTTGAATATGTATATCATGTCATCGACTGAATTGGCTCACATCCTCCTACGTTTCATCAAGTAAGTGCCCCAAAGAATTCTCAATAAAACATCTTTTAAACCGCACCTCCGAATCGTTCAAATATCAGAAGCTGGATCCCGGATCCATCTCGGCCCATGTTCAGCTTCACACCGCCCTTGCGGAGCTTCTCATGCAATTCTTTCTCCTTATCCCACATCTCAGCCTCCTTCGCCTTCGCAAACGCCCTCTGCAAATTTATCGGCATCGCGAAGAACTTGAAGTCCGACACCTCCAGCGGCACGCCGTCCGGGAACGCGCGATAGTAGTCCTCCGCGATCGTCTTCTGAGCCACGACGCAGGACGATGAGCGCTGCACCATCGTCACAGCCTCCGCGCCATGTACATGCAAGTCCTGGCAAATGTCCGCGGCTGTGCTGCCCGCACCGACGACTAGCGCGCGCTTACCTGTGAACGGCTGTCCACCTTTGTATTGGTCCCCGTTCATAATTGTACCGCCGAAGTACTCGATCCCAAGTACAGCAGGTATGCGGGGCGCTCCCAAGGTACCTACTGCGATGACGATGTGGATTGGATGGATCTCTACCGGTGCTCCATCTCGATCGATGACAACCGTCCAGGTCTTGCTGACAGATTCGTAGGTCGGGCGCGGATGGGCCATAATGCTGGAGCTTGTCCACACCACCAGGTCCTGCGACACTGCATACTGTGCAAGCCAGTTTGCAAGTTTGTCGCGCGGGGTGAACTCCGGCCAATTCGTAGGGTACGCCTGATACAGGACTTGAGGGAACGTTTCGTCACCTCTAATGCTGAGACGAGGGACCGTCATGCCGTTCACTCACATGTGTGATGATTTTTAGTCGTGTTCAGGGACAGAGTTGGGTATCTCTTGCGCCACTGGTCGCCGATGGCAGCGTTCCGCTCGATTACCAGCGTCGGGATGTCCATCTGCTTGAAGCGTGCGGCGATCTGCAGGCCCGTTTGTCCCGCACCCACTGCGCGCAAGCGCGCATGAGGAACTACACATGTTACGAACTTGGTTCCGCGCATCACTCACCGACCAAGACGTGCGGGTTACGTTCAATCCGCGCCCGTCGTTCTGCATTCACTTCCTCCCATGATAGCGTGTGCCCTCCGTATACGCCAGCCTCGGGACCTCGCTCCTCATGTCCCTTAATATTCTCGAGCATCATGAATACCGACAGCGCCTTCCACTGCCCTCGGTCGTCCGACTCTTGCAACAGGTAGGCATACCCTCGTCCAGTCGTCTTCGGACTCTCGAACGCGAATCCCGCACTAATTCCAGCGTCGTTCTCCAGGACGCGCTCTGGGCGCAGCCACGGGCGCTCGTCCAGCCTGAAACCCGCGAGGTTCGCTTTGGCCAGCGTGTTCTCGAGATATGCCGTGATCTTGGTGTGGCCTTCCAGCGAGCGGCTATCCCAGGTAAATACAAGAGAATCACGCAGCCAGCCGTTCGGTAGGAATGTCTGCACCGTCGCGTCAACGTCGCCTGAGAAGACGGAGACAGAAAAGCGTTGTAGCCAGTCCTCGGCGATGGCATGGGGATCCATTGTCTCTCAAACGTTGGTAGAATATCAATGAAGTTATGGTAAGTCTCTCGCGGTCTCGGGGACTCTTATCTCTGTAGGTCATGGCGAAGCTGTCGTAAGTCGCTAGGCTTGAACATATGTTTTACGTTATGAAGCGAATAGCGTGAGCATGACCCGATGCCGCGCACGCTGAAGCCTAAAGGTAGCAATCAAGTTGTTCAGATATCGGACTAGCGTTCCAGCTTGGGAGGTAATGCGCCGATAGCGTCTCATTCGTAATTCGAGACTCGAGTGTCTTCTCGGCTGCGGAAAAAAGGGTTCGGCGAATGCCACTGAGGCTCGCACCGCCTTCAAGCGCCGTCGGCGCCACTTGGCATTGTGTGAGCGCGGAAAGGAATTACATTGAACGACATGAGTCTATTCCGAGCGAAATCAAGCACGGGGACACTGAAGACATTTCAGGAGTGGTGTTGTGGCTGCGAGTAGATCACAGAACCGGAGCAACCAGACGAACAATCAGCTGGGGGGAGGGAGCCCGAGGAACTCGCGACAGGCCTCCCGCTTCGCCGCAGTGTCTCCCTTGATCGGTTGATTGTACGATTTCAGTATGTGCTCGTATCGTTCCTCTGCAGAAGTGTTGATGAGCCCAGTAGCCGACGCGAGACAGCAACAGCAAGGCATCTTCGGACGCCTTCTGTGCATTGTCAGACGAGGATAAACTCACTCGTCAGATGTTCAAACTCTCCCTTCGTGCCGGGGAAGTTTGGCGGAGTTTTCCCGTTCGCCATCACCAGTGGCTTGATTTGACCTTTGTTGTTCGCGATCGCAGTGTTTCGTAGGCGAGCGTACAGCCAAGCTTGGCTGCAGAACACAAATCAGTCCTGCGGTATGCGACCGACTTGGGATTGCATGGAAGGATCGACGTACTCGAGTCTAATCGTCTCTAAGGTCCCATCGACCTTCTTTTGCAGGTCCTTCATTGCCCCTGCAAGGCCACGTTCTTCCGGCTGTGCACTCCCGGACTCTCGTGACTCCTCCTCTACAGCCGAAATGTCATTCGACGTCGATTCCTTTCCGTTGGCTCGCTGTATCTGCTCTTGAACAGCATCCAGCTGATCCGCGAGTCGCTCCTGCGTTCGCTCGATAGCATCCAGCCGCGCTGTGAGGTCTGATATCGCCCTTGCTGTGTCGGAAAATGAGGCGAGATCACCATTCTGGTTGCCTCCAAGGCTTGCTGGCACCTCCACTGCTGCGAGTGCCTGGGACGCGGCAGAAATTTGCCCGGCAATCGCATTGAGCGACATAGACAGCCTTTGAGTCCAAGCCAAGGCTGCAGAAGGATCCGCGAGGGGAGGAACGGCCTCAGCTGTCGAGGCAAGCTCGGATGTGCCAGGCATGGGTAACGAGGGGTTCGCGTGGAAGTGCTCTACGAGGGTAATCAGGGACGAGGTGCTTGTTATAGGAGGCGTAGCTGTGGTCGGTACCGAGCTCATGGTCGGGGACAGAAATATCTGCAGTCTCGGCGCGCTTGTGGCAGAGGATTGGGAACGTTGGGAGCTCTGGCCTGCTCCTTGCCGTCCAGGGTGAGATGTACCGCCAACCCCAAGTACTCAGAACGCCACGCTCCTGTGTCAGCGGGTGGGCACTGCGGGTCCGTACATGGTCTTGATAGAGATTTCGACAGACAGAGGCACGCGGGATCTCACAGAAGATGTGCGTTTCGTGTGAATTGCTGGAAGAAAGTGGACATGCCGAGTCTCCGGTGAGAATATCTGTACAGAGTTTGTCGGCTGCATCACGTAGGACGTGGGAGACAATTTCCCGGCCCAGAGGAACGGAGATCAACATGTTATGGTCGGCGGCGCGGGTGTCTATCGTCGGTTCGTTGCGATGAAACCGCGGTTCTGGCCTCCCATTGTCGTAAGTCCTCCTGCTGACCTGCTGATACTAGTATCAGTGTATCAGTACCAAGTACTTGTGACTCACTCGCGTTGTGCGGCGCGTCTTCCGCATTACCTACCGTCGGTGTCCTTCGATGACTCCTACTGATGGACTCTTGAAAAAGTCCGATAGCATTCAATCACGGTGGTTGAACCAGAATGAATAACTTTCTCTTCTGCATGAAGGAGAGGGGTGGTGCAGGGGCAAGCACAAGTGCAGTGAATCCAGGCTTAGATGTCCACAAATTGATATATATGGCAAAAAGGAGCCTGAGCGCTTGAATGGAAACACGTTTTGCTTCCGACAGTCGTTGCCTCAACTTGATGGGGCAACGCGTAGGCTGCGCTCTGTGTCTACCGTCTACTACGTCTACCACCATGCTACATCGGGTTCTCGAAATCACGATATGTTGCGAAGGAAAGCGGTGCATAGAAGTGTTGCATAGCCGGCAAGCGTCTAGGGTCACCGCCTGGCAGCCTCATGTCCAACAAGAGCATAGCTATCATGGCCCACATCTGATATATAATGCACTCCGTATCTGATCTAGTCGTGCACCGTTGCGTCTCTCAACCTCGCCCTCCAGTCTCTGTCTCCGGTACTCTTTTACATCGCGATGACTCACGCCACGGTACAAGTCGATCATATTTACGCGGACCAGCTGTTCAAGTGCGGCGAAGGCCTACCTCTTTGGTACCCGGAACCTAGCAAGCATGGCGAAGTGCTCATTGGCGACGTTGGGTTCATTGAGCGAGGCAGATTCTATCGCCTGTTCAATGCTATGCGCAGCGCAGATGACGAGCTGAACAGAAAATATGGTGTTCCCGGTGGGAATCAGTATAAGCCCTTCGTCACGTCAGAGTATAATTTGGCAGAATATCAGAATGCGCTATCTCCTGGACCGATATGCAGCAGAAGTCTGAAGAGGGTTGAGATGCAAGGAGAAGTTGCAGCGTAAGTGTTATCCGGCAGTCGTCCCGCGGCGACAAGCCTGACGTATGCGCACTAGCCACGGATTCAATGCAGCCTTACAATATCATTGCACTGAGGATCGAGGTGCATTCATAATCCTTCAGGATCCCGCCACTAGAAAGGAGCTGCATCGTAGCCGCAGAATGGCAGCATATATGAGTCGCAACTTGAAGGAGTGGTATCATTTCGCCTCGGAGAAGCTAGACGTCGAAGTGACTCAGGAAGACATCATGTTCGTGCGCGGACATGTCAAGACCACCCAATGGGAGGTGGGGACCATCACTCATAGTGGTCGGGATGCCAAGGTGTCCATTGGTGCCGACAGCGATATTGCCAGCGCATCGTTCTCTGTACACGTAGCGCGCCATGAATCAGGCAGCCTCCAGAGTAGGAAGGGTCCGCCTGAAGCACTGGAGCATCACAAGCATAAGAATATATCGCATCACCACTCACACTCGCACAAGAAGAAGCATCAGGAATCCCAGTCCGATGTTCCCGCTGACACTGATGATGAGGCACTCGCTTCCTCTTCTCGGAGGTCTCTTTCGCTAGCTGAGCCAAGCACATCGTCGGTGGCGCTCCCTCTTTCGCCGTCGGTTACGCAGGAAACTCCATCGAAAGGCTCAGACGCGAGCAATCCAGTATTGGACATGCCTCAGCAGCGAGCCAACGAGAATGGCTTGCCGATGAATCAGTGCATTTTCCTGCATTACTATCGATTGAAGAAAAGATTCTTCCCTCTACTGACGAAGCTTGAGGCTGCGGCAGAACCTCGCGACCCATCGGCTCCCGGAGATGATGACGAGCCCGTCATCGAGGAAGTGCCCGCGATACAGAAGGTAAGTGTATCTCTCGTAAGGCGAGATGTTTCATTCACGTCGCCTCTAGCCATATGACCCTCTGAACTATGTGTTGGACTATATCCTCGATGTATGTGACTGGTTCTGTATTTGTGATGTCTCTCGCTGATCCCCAATGTCAGCATTCCCAAGCGGAAACTGCAGTTGCTACAGATCGGGATCTGATAGACATCTGCAAAGTAGGTCTCTCTATTTGGGTAGTCATACATGCGCCTGACGTCCTCTCACTTCAGGGAGAGATTCCTGATGACATTCCTGCGTTCCTAGAATCGGTACAGCCACAAATTGAAGTCAACGAAGAAGGGCGTGAGTTATCTCATAATGTTTGCATAACACGTAGATGCTGAATACGCGATAGTTGGCATGCTTTGGTTCCCAGATGATGACCGTCCAAAGGCATCCGAGGAGCTCTCCTCCGTCGCCACAGAAGTCGACGAAAATCCTACAGAACAACCCTCTGGTGCAAACCAGCCACCCATCGAGAATAACAACCCGCCCAATGGCCCTGAGGCGGAGACACAGGATGACGAGCAAGGCGAGAAGAAGAAAATCATGAATCGCATGAGAGCTGGTCACCTTCTTCAGGGATCCATACTACAATTGCCGAACGACGCGCACTTGGGTAGCGTCTCTTCCCTCGCATTCTCCCCGAACGGGCAATTAGTCGCGGCAGGCTTCGAGGACGGCTCCATCATTTTTTGGAATGCTATCACTCGCGAGCGCCTGAATTGTGTCCGAAACCACACCGATATCGTCTGCCAGTTGGAGTTCTCTCCGGACAGCACAATTCTCGCATCAAGCTCACGCGATCGTGCTATTATCATGTGGGATGTAGCTACAGGGCAGGAGCGCGCGCGCTTGTTGGGGCACGAAGGATTTGTCAACTGCCTCGTGTGGGCCAATGATGGACTTACACTTGCGTCAGGATCCGTAGACTTCACAGTGCGCCTTTGGGACGTCGAGACCGCTACCTTGCGTGCAAAATGCCAAGGCCATAATGCCCTGATCCTCAAGCTAGCATTCTCGCCGGACGACTCCAAGCTTGCGAGCGCCGGAGCGGATTGCGAGGCGCGCATCTGGGACACTCGCAACGGGACCTTGCTCACCGAACTCAAGGGCCACGAAGGAGTCATCTACACGGTCGCCTTCTCACCCGATGGACGACGTGTCCTTACGAGCGCGGACGATGGCAGCGTACGCGTATGGAATGTCGCCACCGGTGACGCACTGGTGATCCTGCGGGAACACACAGGTGCCGTATGGACGGCGGTGTGGTCTTCGGACGGGAAGCGGGTCCTGAGCGCTGCTAGTGACCGTGTCGTTCATATCTGTGACTCATATGAAGGCGAACGTGTAGGCGGCGGAGATTTGAGGGGAACGGATGGCCTGGCGCATGCGCCGACTTTCTCGAAGGACGCGAAGTTCATTGCGGCGGGTGGAGAGGACTACAAGGTGAGGATATGGAAGGTTGACAACGACAGCGCGTTGGCGGATCTCGACGGACACCAGGAAGCGTCCAGCTACATCAGATGGGCTCCGGATGGCAAGAGCATCGCTTCCGCTGCTGAAGACGGAGTGGTGAGGCTGTGGAACTTGCCGGCATACGGGATTGGATCAGCACAAGAGCAAACGGTGGCGACTGAGTGAGTTGCGTAACGTTCCAATACTGCGTCTGAGGCGCGGTAAGCAGTCATACGATTCTTTGAGGTGTGCTGTAGTCTCGATGTTGTCACTATATACCCGCAATAATCAGTCATTCGGATACGTTGCTCGAATTGCAGTAGTCGCATTGGCGGGAGGTGCGAGGTCGACTTCCAGGATGTCTCACTTTAAAACTGCGATGTACCCGGTTTTTGACTTCAAGCAACCGCTACGAAGCAAAGGGTTGTTTGAAAGTGATGCACTAGATGGCGTAATGCTCTAGTTGTTGAGA
Organism: Laetiporus sulphureus 93-53; assembly: GCF_001632365.1. Lineage (NCBI taxonomy): Eukaryota > Fungi > Basidiomycota > Agaricomycetes > Polyporales > Laetiporaceae > Laetiporus > Laetiporus sulphureus. Next base: position 148,635 of record NW_024468551.1, read on the forward strand.
GTTCGGTAGGGGAGAAGGAAAAATGAAGACCAAAAATAATTCCGACACGGGGAATCGAACCCCGGGCTATCGCGTGAGAGGCGATAATGTTAGCCACTACACCATATCGGATGACATCAATATTTGATTCACAATTTCTATCTAACAGTGAATCAAAAACTACTGACATGCTGCGCAATTGTCTAATCGTCAAATAGTCTTGTGGAACGAATGAAACTATGCATAATGGAGAGCTCGGCGCTGGGCGCTGCTCACTCGAGACTTGCATCTTGCCCGCATTCCTTCGACACCGGCAGGTCCTCCATCACGGAGCGTGCGCAAGGTCTGTCCTTCGGCTCCCGACTCCAACACTTCTCCATGAGCTGCCATATCTGATCCGACAATCCAAGAGCCTTTAGATCCGGAGAGTCTGGGCGTGAAGGTCGATGTCCCGAGATAATCTTGAGAATGACCATCGCGTCTCGGGGACATTCGTCGAAGGGAACACGCCCCGTGAAAGTCTGGCTCGCCACATGCGTGAGTCAAACAGCAATAGCATTGGCTTGCTCGCTTACCTCCCACATAACCATAGACAATGCATAGATATCGCCTTCGCAAGATGGCCGCGCATGCTCAAGTCCGGCGGCTTCCGGATCGAGTATCTCCGGCGCCATCCATCGTACGGTGCCACTGAGACTAGTCGTGGTATGGAAAGATCTTCCTCCTATAGATCTGGGAACACATATCACAGTGGCAAGGCCAAAATCTGTCAAGCATGCTACCCCATTGCCGTCGATCAGTATGTTGACCTGTTCAAGCGCATGGTCAGTAGCGACCGGCAACGTATCCCACAACGCTTACCCCCTTCAGATCTCCATGAACGACGCCCTGTGAATGCAAATATTCGAGGCCCGTGGTAACGTTCCGAATCTACAATGCTTTAAACTAAACGTCGCCTTTCGCGGGGAGGATCGAACGGAGCTTACCAATGCCAGGCGATCACTTCCAGGGTTTGTTTTCAAGAAATCGACGAGGCTCCCATTCTCCATCCACCTGCTCAGTATGCACATATCATTGGCTTGGCTATCCAGTATGCCGAGAAACGGCACGACGTTGGGGTGCACCAGGTGTCTCCACGTGACCACCTCTTTGAAGAAACCCTGCGAGATCACAACACTTGCATCACCACGCAGAACAAGGAGATGAGCATTGAAGACTCACTGTTCGCAACTGCTCCAGGTTATCTCCGGAAATTCGAATGCGCTTCAAAGCCACTTTGGACCATTGGTTCTCCGAGATGAGCTCTCCAAGCCAAACGTCGCCGAAACCGCCCGTTGCAACTGGTTGCCGACTTTTGTTTGTAACTGCAGTAGATGGCAGATAGCATGAATCCGGTACAAATCCATATTCGGCACAGAGCTGCCTGAGTTTTTGTAACAAAACGCTGCTTGAATGATTGTCGAGGGAGCCCCCATCCTCAAGAAGAACCTATTGGAATTGTTCAATGACAATCAGAACAAATTCGATCAGGTTGGCTCACGAGATCGATAAAGTCTATCAAATCGGTAGCATCTTTCTTTCTCAAATGGGAAGGCACCTTCAACTTATCCTCAGATAACAGAAAGGCCTGCATCACTGGTGCGAGACCAGATATTCTCGATCGCAACTGATCCGATATATCATAATCCGAACGTGCCTGCACCAAGCTCTGAGTAGGTACATTTGTTTGTCTTCGGCGTAGGGCCTCGCTGCCAGGAACCGATATCCTTAACACTTCCCTATCCTTGGTGATTTCTTTCGGCACAATGACGCACCTCGAGACACTCCCGCTGGCAGATTTCCCGAGCTCAGGGACGAATTGCGGGTAAAATCCATGCATTGCGTGGATGCCGTGTTTGCATTCCTCGCGAATCATTTGACCAAGGATCGGACGCAGCGCGTCAAAGTCAGACTGATGCGCGAATCAGTACAACAGTACTTGGAGCAGCTCGTCGCATAGTATATGTTGCGGAATGGAACCCCCATAATCATGATACGACCAGGGGAGGAGCTGCTTTATGGCTTACCTTGATTTTGCAATACCTATCGCTGTTGAGATATGTACCCCTTGGGACATCGAAAGATGGGAAGGCCGTCTCAGATGGCTGCGAAGATACAGCGGAGACAGGCATGATGTTCTCGGATTGTACGATGTTCATGTCGAGCATACACCAAATGAACCGAGGGGGAAAACTACACTGTTTGCTTGAAACGAAAGTCGTGGGGGGAGAAGTTGTCACCGATAAGACGGAGCTTGCGTGGTGTCCCAGACACAGCGTGCGTTAAGAACAGCGCTAGATTGATGACCATTTCACCTGTACGGCGTCCGAGGTCACAGCCTACAAATCTAGATAGAAGCATACGCGATAGAGCGATAATGCCGTCCCAGGAACTCTTTGGCAGTACTTCACAGGTGAAACACCGCCAAATCTTCACCGGTGATTTGCTTGTGCATGGTCCGCTTCAGCTTCAAACTCGAACAAGAATACTTGCTTTGACATTCGTTCTTGGCGAATGGTAAAAAGCAATGAAGTCTCTCTGCTTAGAAACCTTTCTCCCGGTAGGAAGACGGTCGTGCGTTTGACCCTGAACATGCGTAAGCTGGCTGGTAAGATCTGGATGAGAAGATGACCTTAGATGGCATGAGGCTCGGCGTCAAGAGTCTTTCGCCAGCCGGTGTTCTCTGTCTCCTCCTTACAGCCACTGCTTGTGCATGTGTTTCTAGGCAGGCGTAGCTGGCGCTCACGGCAGTACTGCTGGCTAGACTCTTCGTCGCGATAGCGGCTGAAGTTGTGGGCGCTTCGAATTTACCAAGCGACATGAAGTGAACAAGGGGGCTTGTCGAACCGAACATTAAAGCTGGGACATCAATGCATCATGATTGAGATCTGAGACTCAGTTGGTTGGCGTAAAACGGAAAGATAGCCCGAAATAATTCAGGAAGACTGAAATAATGTTGATATACTTTATCATGACTAAACAGAGATGTATCTTGAGAAACGTTAAATTTGATTTCTTTAATTAAATCGGATGATAGCCATCGACATGAGCTTGGCATCCTCTCAGCCTTGCACTGCGCTCACCCTTGCACTTCCTTTGCTCTTCGATATTGAGGAAGACTCTCAGCGCCCTCAGTTGGGTACAAGTTGCCATAAACAGGATCAGCCAGGAGTCCGAATATCTCGATAGCTGTGCATTCTGACAGAAGACTACCTCTACGTGCATATTGTTGTCAATGCCATCGGAAATAGCATTCTCCGCCAGAGCATGCCGGCAGGAGCATTATCACGCGGTCCATGACAGCCCTAACTGTACTTAACGTCTGGAGTGGCTAGCGTTTTGCGTTTTCGCCATGCTCAAGTGCATAAATCTGGCTGCTCTGCTGTGATGGCGCTCATTGTGCTTCTCAGCCATCTCGGGAACGCCTTGGCCACCGAACGCATCTCCACGTACGCTCTTCCCTCCGTTTCTACTGCAACATAACACTGGATTTCTCGAAAGGCCATGATGGGCGCATCCTGTTTCTGGGTGTAGACTTCATCTCGTAGGGCGTACTTTTGTCATGGAATATCCCCATCCGAAGACACGTCTTAGGCACCCCACATCCAGAACTACTTGTACCGTTCTATTCTCGAGCGCTGGCTTGCGCATGCCATGCATGAAGCTGTCTTACGGTGGCGACTCAACTTTCGTGAGAGCTCCTGCAATAGTCATTAGACTTGTTCCATGAATGCTGATGCTTTCCTTCCACGAGTGCAGGCCTCTCTGAACGTCGACTGCTTGCGGCGGCAAAGCAGTGTCAGCTCCAACAGCCGACATTCGGCGCGGATAGTCCCTCTTTTCTGTAACTATACTACCTGGGATTACAAAGCCAAAGCTCGACCGGGACGCTGTGGCGCGTGTCTGAATACTCAGCCTTCTGGAGACTAAGGAAGATACTCGGAATATTATGATGCTGCGGCTCTCGTAATTGGCTTCGCTTCTCTGTCCCGGATCCTCTTCCACATGAACTGCCTTCCATTGCATCCCGGCCCAAGGCGTCTGCCGCTCGTATCGCTTGATCGACCTTCGCTGAATGGTCCAAGTAGTGTGGTTGCTTTCTTCGCGAAGACCATCAGATCGATATTAGTCAAAGTATCCGATGGATAACTTACTGGCCATGCTCAACAGAAGGTGAGTCGTCTGATGATGCCATGTACCAGTACTCGACGCTCTGACAGCACGTCTGTCTCATCTCCCAATCTCTTGACCGTACCTTACGGAGAGTAAAGCGGCAACATCGTGGCTACCACCGAACAGCGTTGTTCACCAGGAACACTTTGAATGATATTTGCCCTCTGCGAGAGAGGAACGCACGAAACTTCTGGTTGAAACCGCACCGTTCTGGCTGAGGCGGTATTGAATATATCAATAGGCTTTTAACCAATTACTCCCCAAATCCCAAGTTACTTGCTTACGTCCATCCGAATGTACAGGCATAATGCTGCTGGTGATAGACTACGGCTTTTGGAACGACCATTTCACCCACACGGCGAAGGTGACGAATTATCACTTTGCAAGCTGGCGCAGCGGACCCGACGCTTGTGGACTCTCTATCGTATTATGCGCCAAATGGTTGCTAGATACAACAGGTCCGTGCTGTGGCTGCGCTCACGGTTTGTGACAATGGGACATTTACGTTCGTGGTTTCCGGGGGCAGAGTTCAAGCACTGGGGCTGGAGATCTGGCCTGCAAACACGATTGCATGAGATGTGCTGCTCGAACGAGCCAAGAAAAGCATGGTATACGCACTCTCAAGAGGGTCGATGCATCCGCGATGCTGAGGGAATCCGTGGGCACTTGGGATATCCAAGCTTTCCCTTATTCGCAATTCTCGACGTGCTGGGAATGTCAGCGCAATAGTCTACCACAACACAGGATGAGCCGGAAATCAGAGATGCTGCTGCGGTGCTGTTCGGAGCTAAGTTCCCTCTATATCTTGTACACCTTCTGAAAACTGATGCGGATCCAGTTTGGTAACTTCGCGTCCAACGACCCAATGCTCATTTGCTATGGCTCCGCCCATACACTGATAAGTCCTGAACAGCCGAGCTCTCGTGTCCCAGAGAATAAAGTATGGTCTCTATGACCAGCTTACGCATCATACCCTGGTCCGGAGTTAGAAGATCCCTCACCAATTGAAACACGTAGCTTGCGAATTCGGGTGCCTAGGATGTACTGTTGCTCACGTTTGTTATAGGCCTACTGTACTGGCCAATCGAAGATGACAAATGCCGTGACTAATGTATCTGCTGCATGACGAACGTTGCCGATCTACTTTAAAATAGATGTGACTTGAGGCGTAACGGGTGCAATACACATTCAATTGTCCCTGAATCAAGGCTAGACATCATGTTGCTTCGCGATAGCTGAGTCATGTTTCGCTTAATCGTTTGCGGTCATTGGTTCACTTTGCTCATTGATACAGATTGGTGCCAGCCTCGTTTTCACGGCCATCTGCCGCTTCGCATGGCTACCACAACGAATTTGTAAGAAACCCCAATCCCTGTCCCATTAACTTTCCCTGACGCTATCTTTTGTGGCGGTGGAGAAAGCGCTGGATAAACGAACGTTGCCGAAGTACAAGAAGGGACTTACGCATCTGGACTCGATATATCCTGTGAGGAGTTCAGACTCGGCAGTTGTTCATGATGGCTCGAGAAAACAGCTCCTCTCATTTCCAGCATGCAGCTTGCATTTTCTGCAGGATGGTCAGCCAACGCTGTGTCCATTCTCATATAAGTACTGTCGACTGCAGTCATGAACAACCAGCCACCTATATCCGACACTGAGCGTCACCATGCTGCAGATACGTCATGTAGAACGACACACGAGGGACAATCTTCTTCCATAGACCCCATGGTCCATTCAACATAGTTGACATGATCACGAGGATGTCTCCTAATGCAAATGCAAACGATATCGTGCGGAATTGATACCGAAGTCCTGACTTCGATAGTCATTCATTACGTGCACTATACATTCGTTTTTGATCAATTCCGTTTTCTGCAGGCTTCTTGGTCTCGCCTCCGAGCATTCCACGGAGGGAAAAGTAGGGATCTTAAATCGGATCGTTGCTGCCTCATCGAGACTAGGATTGATCAGTCGCTACGCCGTCGACATGTATAAAGGAGAGTATGGGCTAGCATTGCAAGTTGTCGGTAGTTGCTCTCATCGAGAACATGAATCGTCACGTATGGGCTGGCTGAGCCACACTCTTTCTGCTTGTGATATGGCTCATCTATAAGAGCTACATGGATCGCAAGCGTCGCCTTCCGTTACCGCCTGGTCCGAGTCGTCTACCCTTCGTCGGGAATGTCCTTCAAATCCCCTTCGATTACCAGCATGTTACCTTTGCAAACTGGAAGAAGCAGTATGGTATGTTCTGTGACGCTCGAATAGAGGATGGCCTACTAAACTGACGTCTGAACATAGGGGATCTTATCTACGCGCGCGCGTTCCAACAAGACGTAGTAGTCCTCAATTCTACCAAGGCTGCCCGGGATCTATTGGAGAAACGGGGTCAAAAATACTCTGATCGGCCACGCATGGTCATGTTCAATGAGTTGTATGTGATTCAGTCAAGCATGGTTGAAACGTTTACAATGTCCACAGATTATACGCCTTCTATCCCGCCTTGCCAACCATGCCATATGGAGAACGATGGCGCCAACACCGTGGCTGGTACCAAATGGCCCTCCAAAGTAGTGCTGCACAGGGCAGCTACCATTCCTTGCAGCAGAAACAGTCGCGAAGGTTCTTCGTGGAGTTGATTCACAGCCCGCAAGCTTTCATGTCTCATGTCAACAGGTTTGCATGGGAAAAACGATTTCATATTCAAGTTGTGATTCTAATATATAAGTAGATTGATTGGTTCCACATTGCTGGAGATAGGTTACGGATATGACGATGATGAGTTTGTACGAATGGCCGAAAAGGTCAATGTTGGCGTGTTCGAATCAGGTGGTCCTGGTGCGACCTTGGTGGATTTCTTCCCTGTCCGTATGTCGCAGCCATTTATCGTGAATTCGGTCAATTCTACATCGTCCTCGACAGTGAAATACTTGCCAACCTGGTTACCAGGTGCAGGCTTCAAACGCAAAGCCTTGGAGGTCAGAGATGCTGGTGTTATATCAAGGACGATCCCATTTGAGCGAGTCAAGCGAGAAATGGTGCGTCTGTATAAGGTCAACCTGCATACGCAACTTACAGTAACCGCAGGCGTCCGGATTGCCAGGTCTTCGTTTGTGCGGAGCATCCTTGAGAAGGCCGATCAGTCAGATTTGACGACGTTCGAGTACGACGTAAAGGGCGCTGCAGCGACGCTTTATGGAGGTAAGAATACTACCCCGATCATTGCGTACTTACAAGACTAATGCACTCCGAGCTGGAACGGACACGGTAGCAGCCAGAATCATGTAATTTGTATTGAACTCATCGCTTTCTAGACCGTCACTACAATCACGTCGTTTATTCTTGCTATGGTGTTAAATCCGACGGTGTTTGACAAGGCGCAAGCTGAGATGGACACTGTGATTGGGGATTCACGGCTTCCAATCTTGGATGATTGAGACTCTCTACCCTATCTCGAGTGCATCGTGAAGGAGACATACCGGTCAGTGTCCACAACGTATAACACTCCTACTAAAATGACCCACCCAACACCTAGCTGGGCGCCTCCCGTACCTTTAGGCATGTCTAATCTGTTGACAGTTGTTGATAACCACTGACACCGTCGGGAAACTTTGCCTCATTCGCTGATGGAGGACGACGAATACTGAGGCTACCATATTCCGGCTGGAGCTACGATCTTACCGAACGTATGGTACGTGGCTGAGCTGATTGATGTGTATCGTAGCTAACATGTCATAGGGCAATGACGCGCGATCTGGATATCTATCCCGATCCAGAGATCTTCCGTCCAGAGCGCTTTCAAGATATAAACCCAGATGTTGCGGACCTGATGGATCCGCGAAGATTAGTGTTCGGGTTCGGCAGGCGGTAAGTGATAGGTCTCAACGTGAGATTATAAATGGTGTCATGGCCGCTCTCGTACAGACTCTGCCCTGGCCGGGTTCTCGCAGATTCGAGCATCTGGCTGGCAGCTGCAGGCATCGTGGCGACTATGACAGTTTCCAAGGCGCGCGACGCCTCTGGGAACGAGATTACGCCGTCGGCAGCCTTCTTTTCGGGTACGGTTAGTTGCGTGAGGCATGTTGCGATGACGTATCAATCGAAGCTTAACTGGGAGCTAGTCATCCGAAACCCTTCCAGTGTGACATCCTGCCTAGATCTGAGAAGGTTATAAGCTTGATCATGGACGAAGAAGCCAGATAACCGCTGGGTACCCTCGGTTGTTAACTAAGTTCTGAACATGACACACAATGTGATGAAACTAGGTTCTCTGTGTTCCATTGCCAGACTTGCTGACAGACTCAGAGTGGGAAGCGAAGCCACCAAACGTTGACGAAAGCTGATGTTGTCTTCAATCTTAAGACTCAAATCGCCCAACTTCCGCATCAACTATCGTAATTCTTTCGACCTGACATGGCGAGTAAATGATCAACCGAGATTGTAAAGTGCATCTGGACCAGTAATGCACTGTCAGGCTGTCAAGAGACGTCCTCAGCTGACTGTTATCTTCATAATCTAGGTTCGCGAACAGCTGGTTCTGATATTCGCTGAATGAAAGGTCTGCATCGACGGCTATCGCTTCCATGATCTGCCCCGCCTTGTTCTCATATTGGCATATCGGCAAGAACTCTGCGCATGTGCAAGCCCAGGTTGACATGATTGGTCCTATCCCTGCTGCTTGAAAGCTAAAGATCGATTTCTTGTAGCGAGTTCAGAGTCTTCAGATGTGCTCAAGCGCAAGAAGCGTATGGAGACCTTCTTTGTAGGTCTGCAGCCAGAGATGAGTCATTTTTATCCACGCAGAGCAGATTCGAGGAGCGCAGCACTTTTCTCATCCTCATTAGCAGCGCAAGCGGTGTTACATGAATCTCGACACTCACTGCGCGGGAGGTTGACTTACGTCAAGATGTACATATGATGTCGGTTCGGAACACTTCAAAACTATTCCTCAGTGCTCTAGGAATGCTCACGCGTCTGATACTGTTCCTGACTGTGAGTACAATCATCAGCCCTGTGATAAGATTCGCATCTGAGTGCACCCGATTCATATGAGAGAACTTGGTCATACGTGCTATTACGAGGAGGTTCAATGCCGAATCTCGGAAGGTACGTCTTCGCCTGTGCTTCGTGTTACCAGCAACATTCGCTCAATTTTGGCAAGACAAATCGTGCAGCACAATGCAATACATTCGTTACAGAACTAATTTCAACATCTGGTCTTCTCGCCTGTCTCGCAGAATGAAGTTCTATACATGTGATGTGGAATTCTTCCGGCCACCTGTTCTCGTGAGTATAAAGGCGTAGGGATGTGCAGAGGGTCGTTGCAGCTTGAGAGCATCATCACACACTCATTTCCTGCCATGGATCATCAGATAGGGGTGGCCTGTCTGGCATTTCTGCTGATTCTCGTTCGATTGGTCTACGTCAGCTATATCACTCCAAGGCGTCGTCTTCCATTACCGCCGGGCCCGAGTCGTCTGCCCCTCCTCGGGAACGTTCATCAAGTGCCGTTCGATTACCAACACTTCAACTTTGCAAAATGGAGGAAGAAATATGGTCAGCGTCGACAATCATGAGGTTCAGAGAAAGCATAATTCATGCTGACGCCTATATCACGATTAGGGGACATTATTTACGCTCGCGTTTTTCAAAAGGACCTCATTGTTCTCAATTCTGTCAAAGCCGCACGAGATTTTTTAGAGAAGCGTGGCCACAAGTACTCCGACAGACCAAGGTTTGTGATGTTCAACGAGTTGTAAGTAGTCCGCACAGGCTCGCTATTTTTTGTATCAATTGATGATGCGCTTAGGTTGTATGTGTTCTATCCTTGCTTAGCAACGATGCCGTATGGAGAGCGGTGGCGTCGACATCGTGGTTGGTATCAGGCGGCTATCCAGACTAGGTCCGCACTAGATGGTTATCGCCCACTCCAAAGAAAGAGATGCGAAAGCTCCTGATGGCATTAGTCCGCAAACCTGAAGCCTTCTTATGTCACATCAGCAGGTTCGCTCATGAGCAGCTCATGCTCACCTGTGCTTGATGCTCACCCTAACACAGGAGTGCAGGCGTTACATTACTGGAGATAGGATATGGATATTGTGACGATGATTTCATCCAGATGAGTGAGAAGGTCAACACCGACATATTCGAATCAGGCGCTGCTGGAGCCACCGTGGTGGACTTCTTTCCTGTCTGTGAGTAGCAGTACGTTTTGGTTTGAAACACAATGCGAAAGCTTTGACAATAACCCTCAATAGTGAGATTTATTCCTGCATGGATGCCAGGTGCAGGGTTCAAGCGCAAGACCATTGAGATCGAAGAAGCAGGTCGCATTGCGAGAACTATTCCGTTTGAATGAGTGAAAAGTAATATGGTGAGTTCCCAAAGTTAGTATATGATGAGCGTGTGCTTACAAGAGTAGTTATCTGGCGTCGCCAGGCCTTCCTTCGCGCAAACCCTGCTTGAGAAGGCGGATGGGTCACATACCGAGTCGTTTGAATTCGATCTTATGGGTGCCGCGGCGACACTGTATGGAGGTAAGAGTGGTGTCAGGCGCATCTCATATACACCAGGCTGATATGCTCGAAGCTGGCACGGACACGGTAATGGTAAAATCCGCTGTAACATGGCTTCCGCTTATCGTCCTTTAGACTGTGGCTACGATCACGTCGTTCCTGCTTGCCATGGTGCTCAACCCAGCCGTCTTCGATAAAGTGCAAGCTGAGATGGATGCCGTTGTCCATAACAGACGGCTTCGTGATAGAGATTCTTTGCCATATCTCGAGTGCGTCCTGAAAGAGGTATACCGGTGAGTTTTATACTTACTTCTTGAAGCTGCTGTTGAAATCGTGCAATGGGTAGGTGGTTCGCTCCTGTGCCTTTAGTTACGTTCTGTCAGCTGTGTATCCCACCTGATGACTATTTACCGCGTCTGCTAGGTCTTCCTCATTCGCTCGTGGATGCCGATGGATTCGAAGGTTACTACATTCCTGCGGGAGCTACCGTCCTAGCGAACATATGGTGAGCCGGAACTAGTCACGTCTATGGTGTCATGATCTGATGTGCAACAGGGCGATGACCCGTGATCCAGAGATCTATTATGATCCTGAAGTTTTCCGTCCAGAGCGATTTCAAGATGTTCAGCCAGACATGGCTGACCTGATGGATGCACGTAAGCTCGTGTTTGGATTCGGCAGGCGGTAAGCGATGATCTTCGGACATGGATAACCAATTGCTCATCGTCCTCTACTGTAGAATCTGCCCGGGACGTTCTCTCGCAGAGTCAAATGTTTGGCTGGTAGCTGCAGGTATCATGGCGACGATGACAGTTCGCAAGGCTCGCGATGCCTTTGGCAACGAAATGATACCCTCAGTGACATTTCTTTCAGGTACGGTCAGGTGCGTGTAATCTGTCGTGCATGTGTTACTTCAGGGTGTGAAAACTGACAAACGGCCAGTCATCCGATGCCCTTCCAGTGCGACGTCCGACCTCGATCTGAACAGACGGTGGCTCTCATTATGAAAGACAAAATCGGATAAACACGCGGGACCGCAGCTTACTTCAAGTGACTCCAACCTTTCAGCTTAATGACGAACGATTCTATGCCTTCTACACGATTCTATGCCTTCTACACTGTATACGGATGATGGAATGTAATGCATCCAGCGCCTTGTGAGCACACCTTTGACCAACGATACAGACTTGAATTCGAACCACGCAGGAGCGGAAGAACCTGACTTGTGACATGAAAGCGTGAAATTCGAGAGGACTCATAAAAATCCACTCCTCTTCATGCTTTAATTTTGTACCCTGCATCGAATTCCTGCTTGATGTTCAATCTTTTCGACTGAGTTATTAGCAGTGATTTCAGGTCAGCAGGAAATTTGTAACATGTCACCTTTTGAACCCATTGCGAACACCAAGAATCGTTTCGGCGCATGCAGATTGCTTATCATGGCTAATTATGCTTGCAGTGCTCGATACCCCTGGTTCCCGACGTGAAGAGAATTCCCGGTAGATATCATTCCTGGATGGGCAGTGAGTGAATACTCTCAAATGCCCCGGTCAGAATAGCACCTCCCTTAGCTCATGGTTACTCATCAGTGACGCATGCGATGTTCAGCTATATGCTTGCGAGTGCACCGTTCTGGACCCTGCCATTGGATCATCGTTCCGAAGCTTCCGAGTCTCCTCAGATGTTATCACTCCACGTGAGAGTCAGTGATTCCTGCGATGATATTGAGAACGGCTTCATTCCTGCTCGAGTCCAAACCTTTTAAGCACAATGAATGGCGGTATTAGACAGTTGAGCGCTTGAGCGCCGTACCTCCGTGATTTCCGATCATTAAGTAAGCCTACCATGACACTTCTAACCCGTCTAGCCTTTATTCGCTAACGAATGACCTTCAAGGCAGCCTTGGCTGCTCACCAGGCCACCTTATGCGGGAGATACTGCGGGGACGTGTAGATTGAGCTGATCTGATGACGCGCTCAATTCAACTACTCTCTACAGCTCCCGCATATTGCAGCCTTCGCGGGCGTCTGCATCGACTTTCCGCGCAGTGATTTTATCTCTTTTAAAGGTTATGTTGTCGAGACTGCGTGAAGCGTGCGATCACGATTCACAAGCCACTCAAGCACTCGAGGCACGGTCTCAGCCAACATTATCCACCGTATTGATTTCATCCAGAAATGGATCGTCAGCTATGGGTTGCCTGTGTGGCAATTCTCCTGATACTCATTCGGCTACTCCATCTCAGCTACGTCAATGGCAAGCGTCGCCTTCCGCTACCACCAGGCCCAGACGGTTTGCCATTGATAGGGAGTGTCCTTCAAGTTCCTTTCGATTATCAGCACGTCACGTTTGCGAAGTGGAGGAAGCAGTATGGTTCGTACCACAGATCCTACATCAATACCTTTTCTCTCAATTCTTTGCATCCACGCAGGAGATATTATCCACGCTCGCTTCTTTCAGAAGGATGTTATCATTCTTAACTCTGTTAGAAGTGCACGAGATTTGCTGGATAAACGGGGCCAGAAATACTCCGACCGACCGCGTCTTGTAATGTTCAATGAGTTGTAAGCAGTCACAGATCTCGCGGGCGTCATGTAACACTCTACATAGGATGTACGTTTTCCACCCCAATTTATCCACGATGCGTTACGGGGAACGTTGGCGTCAGCATCGCGGCTGGTATCAAACAGCGCTTCAAACTCGGAATGCGTTGAACAGTTATCAACCCCTGCAGGAGAAGGAGGCACGGAAGTTTTTATCCGCCTTGACCTGCACCCCTGATGTTTTCATTTCGCATATCAGCAGGTTCGTGGATGTCGCATATGCCTTTTGAGTCTCTGCTAACATCTTAACTGTGCAGGTTTGCCGGTTCCACACTGCTGCAGATAGCTTATGGCTATAGCGACGACGAATTCATTCATATGGCAGACAAGGTCAACACTGATATCATGGAAGTTGGAGGTGCAGGCGCAACGGTAGTGGACTTCTTCCCCATCTGTGAGTAACTGCTCCTTTAATATTGTTATCTCGATATACTTGAAGTCGCATTTAATGACAATTGACAGTGAAATATCTGCCGACATGGATGCCAGGAACAGGATTCAAGCGCAAAGCCTTGCAGGCCAGAGATGCAGGCCTCATCTCAAGAACTGTTCCATTTGAGCGGGTTAAAAAGGACATCGTATGGATAAGCACGTTGTTGTTGATGCGCTCAATTCACATCAGTCACAGGCGTCTGGAACCGCCAAACCTTCTTTCACCCGCAACCTTCTCGAGAAGAACGCCTCCGTCGACTCTGAATCATTCGAGTTTGAAGTCAAAGGGGCAGCCTCGGTGATTTATGGAGGTGAGAACATACAAGGATTTCGTACTCATCTCAAGACTGACTCGCGTCTAGCTGGGACAGACACGGTGATCACATATCGTGGTGTAATCTTTAATCTGCTTATCATGTCCTAGACCATCACCTCAATCACTATATTCGTCCTTGCCATGGTGCTCAACCCGGAAGTATACAAAAAGGCGCAGGCAGAGCTGGATGATGTGGTTGGAAGAAAGCGGCTGCCGAATCTCAGCGACAGAAACTCCTTGCCGTATCTAGACTGTGTATTGAAAGAGGTATACCGGTAAGTGACTGCGCGTACGTTCACTGCTGTTGTTGACGGACTGCACTCGCCAGTTGGGGCTCTCCTGTTCCTCTAGGCAGGTCGTCTCAGTTGTCGGCATTTGGTGAGAATTGACAGCATCCATAAGGCTTGCCACATGGGCTAGTGGAAGACGATGAGTACCGCGGCTACCATATACCCAGAGGAGCGATGGTCTTAGCAAACATCTGGTCCGTAGTATAGCGCAGATCAGACCCACATCGCTGACCAGACATCAGGGCGATGGGGCGTGATCCGGAAGTCTATCCTGATCCGGAGATATTCAGTCCAGAGCGTTACCAAAACGTCCAGCCAGACGTTGAAGATCTGATGGATCCACGGAAAACGATTTTCGGCTTCGGGAGGCGGTGAGTGTAATATTAAGGATGCAATGTGGTTGCCCTTACATGCTATTGTGTCAGTATCTGTCCTGGCCGTCTTCTTGCGGATGCGAGCGTCTGGATAGCGGCTGCAAGCATCCTGGCAACGATGACAATAAGCAAGGCTCATGATGCCAATGGCAACGAAATTGTGCCGGAGGCAGCCTTCGTCTCCGGAACAGTCATGTGAGTACATTTCGCATTGATGATCGATGACGCTCGGATGAGGTCTCATCGGAAGCCAGTCATCCGAAACCCTTCCAATGCGACATTCGACCACGGTCTGCGGAAGCTATGAACCTGATCATGACAGAGGCCCATGAATAAGCGGTGAGGCCCTGTGTCGAGTAAGACCTTATTGACATGTTCATTACTCGTCCATGATGTATGATTAGTGATGTTATCATATCATTTTACACTGCGAGTGATACATAGCTGCCAATCACGCATGAGCGGACACATACAGGGACATGAGACTAAAATGTTGCACATTGTCGTAGTTTCGACGTTTATCACGATGTGACACCCACACAACCTTCATCCGCCGGGAGTGGCTCTGGCACTCTTCATACAACCCAGAATATCCATCGACCAGGTTCCTCAATTTTTTTGCTGTGGTTCGAACGATAATGATCGTTCCATTTCTTACAGCACAGCCTCACACATCGCTAGGATCTCGGTTTGGGCCATATAGTACTGCGAGCGGCTTATATTGGTGGACACAAAACCTGCTCCTTTGTGGCCGTGGCCACCGCACAAATGCTCGGCTGTGGATCGGCATTGGTTAAAAAGCGGTGAAGGTGCCACTCGGATAAAACGCACGGCAGGCACTCCCAACTATGATCTATTGTTTTGCCACAAATTGAACCTTCGTGCCATCATCGATCATGGCCCAAGCGTGATCGGCTGTGTCAGCCTTGTTTTCTGTCTTATGTGGCATTCTCATCCGTGGCCATAATGGAAGTGGACAAAGGGAGCACCTCGCGTCGTGTGTTTGTATAAAGACCAGGCCTTTTGCGGTTCACCACGAGCAACACCCTCGAACTGCATTTCCATCCGAAGGACGACATCTCCTTCTCATATATCGTCAGCACTCCCAAGCTCCCCCCGGCTTCGAGTTATGCAGCCAATGATAGAAGTCACTGAAGAAGGATGTCAGTAACGTCCACTGTGTCTGCTCGCCATTCTATTACTGACCAATTAGCCATGCAGGTGTCCAGAGGACGTCAAATGATACTCACCCGGTTTCCGAAAGCGCCATTGCAAACGCTCACGAAGAGAACTCTGATAGAATTCAAGTCCCCCCAGACAGCGACAGGGCCCTCAATGACCCTTCGGAGGATACGACGAGAGGCGATCGCAATGAGAGGACAGAGTCGATGGTTCCCGCTCCGGTCGTCCGCCATATCCAAGGAACTAGACTGCAAGCTCCGCCCGACGCCAACTTCTTCTCTCTTGCTTCCCTGGCGGTCTCCCCTGACGGGAGATACGTCGCAGTAGGCTCCGAACAAGGCTTCGTCTTCGTGTGGTATGCCGTCACCCGGGAGCTAATGTATCGCTTCGGGGATCACATTAATCCCGTCTACGCTCTGGAGTTCTCACCAGACAGCTCGGTTTTGGCGTCCAGTTCACGCGGATGGATTGTTGTTCTGTTCGATGTTGCCAGAGGGACAACAAAGCTGGCTGTTCATTCGAGCGATGAAGTTTCGTTCCATTTCTTCGCGTGGACCAGTGATGGGCGCACACTCGCATCGGCCTCAATGCGATCCATGATTTGCCTCTGGGACATCGATGCCGACCCACCGTGTATGCGTGCACAATGCAAAGGCTGTTTCGCTGCAACCATGGGGATAGCCTTCTCACCTGACAACTCAAAGCTTATGAGCACCTGCGCAGATGTGTCCGTATATATGTGGGACACTCAGAGCGGGACCTTGCTCAGCAAATCCAGCGATCCAGATTATGATGGCATCATTTTAGTGGCTGCTTTCTCTCCCGATGGACGGCGTGTCCTGACGGGCGATGGTGGTGGCGATGCTCGTATTTGGAGCGTCGACACTGGCGAGGTGCTGACAACCATCCCGCAACTCCCCATCGAAGTGTCGGCGGTGACGTGGTCTCCAGATGGGAAGCGAGCAATGAGCGCATGCAACGAGGGTGTCGTGAACACCAGCTACCCAGACGAAGATGGACGCGTGGATTCAGTGCATTTGGACGGCGTGGATCGCTGGCCAGTTTTCTCGAGCGACGGGAAGTTTATCACGACATGCGGAACGGACGGCGACATGAGGATCTGGAGGGTCGACGATGGGGCACTAATGGCAATTCTACATGGACAAAGCCGACCTCCTCTATTCATAAAATGGTCTCCTGATGGCTCGATCATCGTTACGGGCGAGCTCGACGGCTTAGTGATGCTGTGGGATGTATCGGAGGTAGATGATGCCTGACCACAGTATTGTGATATGAGGGACGTGGATAAGAAATATAAGATGGCGGGAAGCGTGCGTAGTCATTGCTATACGTATTCAGGTAGCCGGCGGAACGTTCGTAATACTATGAAAACGAATATCTTTCATTTTATGACCCTGGTAACATTGGAAAGCGTGTGCGTACATTCCTAAGACTCGGGGATAATTCCCTTGAAATTCAAGCCACTCACATCCCAGACGGAGGAAGAGGAGGTGCCCAGTGACCAACTCCCGACCGCCACCATTAATGAAGCTGATCATGACTATAAGCACACGAGCAGCGGTGACACATGGTACTATGGGTTGATCATCGTCGAGGTACCAAAATTGAAAACGAACAAATTCCCCCATGTCTGCGATTTCTGCCAAAGACTATCCTAGCTGCCTGGATGACAATACTTACGAGCGTCGACAATATGGACCTGGCCGCGATCAGGCACGCGTCAGCTATATCGTCATGTTGTATAAAACTGGCAACGGATGCGGCAACTTCGATCTTCCTATCCTTAATATCACACAACGCATCAGCGAAGAAAGTCGCCCGAGCATCGCAGAAATGCCCTTCACAACCTCCCACTTCACAAGCGCGGTTTACGCCATGAGCGCCAATCCAAGCACCTCTCCGCTGCTTCTTCCAAGTGTGAGCAGCGCACACACGGACCCATCCCCCCTCATTTCTTTCTCAATGCACCATGCGGAGCACATAAAGGTTGCGCAGAGACGGGATAGAAAAGTCGTACGACGTCCGGGCATGTGACGGAAGAATGTGCACAAACTCACTTCCAGAAATCTCCAAGATGGCCGCAGCGGAGCCTAATAGACCCTCGCCTCGCAAATGATTAGTATAAAGAGCATTTGCGAATGGCCCGATGAAAGTACTCTCTGCACTGTTCTAGATTGCGATATCGGTATCACCATAGTGTATGGGCAGGTCCTTGCACGTTCAGCCCGAATGGGAGCTTAAATAGCCAGGAATACGCACCACTTTGCTGCAGAACATCCGGGAAAGACTAGAAACGGCAATGCGATTCTCTCACCGCCCAAAGTATCCAATAGCGTCCACGTCGCGGCTTGTCGCATGTGCTCGCGACATTTTCAAAAGCACGGCAGCAAGAGACTGATGCAAAAAATAAGATACGCCCTATGCATTGAGATAAGCACGTCATCGTATACATCCCGGCTCTACTGGCCCATCAACATGAGTTCTTTGACATTCGAGGCAAAAGCTCACCCAATATGTACCTGTAACTGCCGTCGTCTGAAAGTCCACCGCACAAAATAGAGGATTGAAAAAGCTACAATAGCAACTGCGTATGCTCAAATGGTGAGTGGTTTTGCCTTGAGCAGGTCTTGCAGTGAATATGACATGTTTCGAGCCGATAGTAGTCACAGGTCAGCGAACGCGCGGACTTGGGTTTTCGCACGCTTGTGGCTGGACATGTACCCCAGCTTGTGCGCGCTTGTGGCGCAGTTTTCGCGCTGGCAGGCCATTGGTCCCCGTGTATCCTTCCCCCTTCCTCTGTGCTTCGTTGAGTTAGAGCTCTGAATCAAGCGAAGTACCCGCCAGTATAATAAAACGCACCCGGCTGAGTGTCGAGTAATGGATTTTACGCCATTGATCTCCCATCCGGCCTGATGCTCCGATGCCGCGCCTTCTCTCACGCAGTTGTTGACCGGCTCTACACCTGCGGGTTCTTCGCCGTTGGGATACAAATATACGATACCGGTTGCGATGCCCCTTCACTTCTATCATGGTCTTTCCTCCGGACCCCATGCCATACGTTAGCATCACCGTCGTGCTTATCGTTGTCTCACTTCTCGCGTTCCCTCTCGTAGTACAGCGGAGTAGTAAAGGCAGGCTACCGCCTGGCCCAAAGCAACTTCCGATCATAGGAAGTGCACATCATATTCCACTGCAGTATAAGCAGAATACACTTGCAGAGCTGGGAAAGAAATTCGGTGAGCTCTATGATCGTTTTATTTCGTCCTCTGCTCAACGAACGACAGGAGATGTGATCTATATACGCACTCTTTGGAAACACACGGTTGTCTTGAATTCTGTGCGCGCAGCGCGCGAGCTGCTGGAGAAGCGCGGGTCTACATACTCGGATCGACCGCACTTTGTGCTGATAAGCGAACTGTGCGCAACGAGATCGAAATTTATTGCCTTCACTAAAACGTTGGCATCTCAGAATCGAAGCGTTCGAGCCTCATCTCCCTCTAATGCCATACGGGGAACAGTGGCGAAGGCATCGAAAGTGGTTTCAGATGACGTTGTCAACTAGGGTCGCGCTCGATAGCTATCGCCCTCTACAGCAGCGAGAGGTGGTAAAGTTCCTTGCGAACCTGCTCGAGAACCCTCAAGGATTTGCATCCCATCTGAAGAGGTACATCTATCTCGCTTTAACATTTGATTAGTTGTTCATGAGCGATTCCAACAGATATGCGGCTGGAGTGCTCATGGAGATCAGCTATGGACATACTGTCACGTCCACTGATGATGAATACATTCGCATGGCTGACAAGGCGATGACAGAGATCAGTGAACTCCATGGGCTGTCCATTATCGTACTGAACTTCCTTCCGATTCGTGAGCACACTCGTTTTCATCTGTATAAAATGAGTGCATCGTGTTGACAGCGACACCTGTTATTTTGCAATAGTCAAGCACACCCCGACGTGGCTCCCAGGTGCTGGTTTCAAGCGCGAGGCGTTGAGACTTAAACGCGTAACGTTTGATGCGATGAACATTCCTTTCGAGATCGTCAAAACTGAAATGGTGTCTTGCTATCATTACGTCCTATCGGTCTCTAGTAACGCATTTCTAGGCTGCTGGGACGGCAAAACCCTCATTCGTCAGAAACTTGTTGCTTTCGGATTCCCAATCTTCAAGCGATGAGCAAGAAATCAGAGCAAGCGCCGCTGTGATCTACCTAGGTAAATGAGAACGATGGTTGAATCAATCCTATGCTGATCGCAACCGGCCATCCAGCCGGGATTGATACGGTTCGTCGATAATTCGGCAGAAATTTTCGTGCTGACGGGCATGCCGCAGACCGCTACCTTGTTGACTACGTTGATCCTAGCCATGGTGCTGAACCCTCAGGTGTACCGGAAGGCTCAGGCTGAGATGGACGCTGTGGTTGGACCTGCACGGCTCCCGAATTCTGAAGACAGACCGATGCTACCCTACCTTGAATGTATATTGAAGGAAGCCCTCCGGTGCGTCGTGCATTTACCCATTGACTTGCTCTGTATTGATTCCGGCGCCTGGCTAGATGGAGCTGTCCAGCGCCTATAGGTGAGTTGTTGGCGCTATGTCTATTGGAATCACTCATTCCTTCCATGATTCACCAGGCGTACCACATCAAGTGTCCCAGGATGATGAATATCGCGGCTATCACATACCGAAAGGCTCGACGGTTATATCAAACATATGGTAGGCCATCCCAAGCATTGTGTAACAAGACGTGTCTGATCAAATACACAGGGCTATGTCACGAGACGCAGTGACGTACCCGGATCCCGAAGCCTTCAATCCTGACCGTTTCCGTGAGGACGCCGACGACACGGATGGCATCCTCGATCCGCACATATATACTTTTGGGTTCGGGCGAAGGTGGTGCATCTTGCCACAGGCACATCACGAAAGCTAATCGACCTAAACATAGGATTTGTCCCGGACGTTGGCTAGCCGATTCGAGCGCATAGCTTGTAACGGCAAATTTGATAGCGTCTATGGATATTGACAGGACTCGTGACTCAGCGGGGGAAGAGATCATTCCTGTTCCAGCGTTCGCCGCAGGAAGCATCAGGTAAGGAATGACGCCTGTAGAGAAAGTTTCACGAGGGTACTGAACTCTGTTAGGCATCCGAGGCCGTTCCCGTGCAACATCAAGCCGCGCTCCGAGCAAATTGCACAAATGATTATACAGATGAACGCTAGGAAGGATTGAGCTGGAGACTCTTTGACAATGATAGGCACATGTCTCCACTGTATCGCAAGAGACCGTGACTACAGGTTGATGTCACTTCGAATTGCGAACGTCACTTGCTGGACGAGCTGGGGTTGGAATAATGCTCTATCCCACTACAGCGGACGGATTATGCCACAGATTGCGTATGGGCAGACGCGAACTGTCATATGCATGGAACATGAAGATAATATAACTGCCGATGTATTCGACGTGAGCCCCGGTCGGCCATTGCGATTGAGGCGCGCATTGACTTGTGCTTTTCTGGAGATCCTCTAGTCTTATCCGCTCGTCTGGCCGCGATGGGGTTATCTACCCATGACCCGGCTTCCGGAGAAATGGGACGAATAACGTTTCGGACATTCAAATCAGACAGCGCTAAGTCATTCAATTCACTGCGGCGCCAGTCGCTCAGACTGCCACCGGCTGCAATCGAGGACGACATGCATCGGTATGCTGAATTGCCGAGACTCGGTATATGGAAGACACGGTCTGTCGAGATACATAGATATTTCACATTTCGGAGCCTTCTAACGCAAAATCCGGGCACATTTCGGTCACCGGTGGAGAGAGGCACACATACGCAATGACCATGCGCAAACAGCATGTGAATGCTTCAGGAGCTTACGCAACAAGTCGAGAAAAAAGGCCGTAACGCTAGCTCCTCTTTCTCTGTTCAAAAGATAATCCAGTGAGATTGCGGGAAGCTGGTGTAGTACGCATCCATGTCTATACGTACCCGTTTGCCATTTAGCGCCCGTTGATTATCTTGTATCCAGGGAAGTCGGTCAAGGTCGGTCTCAGCCGATCCTAGAACGCCAAGAATCACTTCAGATGTGTTATCAGTGACTGCTGCTGATAAGTTCCCATTGAAAAAAAAACCAATTATCCGCGCTTCTTCACGTCGCATGCGGGCCAGGTACTTTAATCCCGCATTGACCCCTCACATGGCGGTATGAAGTCCGTAAAGCCGGTGATTAACTGTCACCGGGACTTTCTGGCCGACGCGGTGATATGTATTGCCTTTAGTATGTCGCTCTGAGGCAAAATTGTCTTCACAGGAATCGCAGTAAATTCTCACAGCTTGAGTATAAATAAAAAACCTATCAATCTCGCTGCCTCGCAGCACCATGGCTTTCGACCTGACATCTTACATCGGAGCGACCATTTGCTGTCTTACCATCCTATTGCTTGCCTTCTCTCGCATTTCGAAGCACAGACCAAAGAGATATCTACCGCCTGGGCCGAGGGGCCTCCCCCTAGTAGGAAATGCTCTTCAGATCCCATTCGAGTATCAACAGGATAAATTCGCTGAATGGACCAACATATATGGTGCGCACTCTCGGCTTTGAAGCTTGCGCAGCACTGAATTGACATCAGGGGATGTCATTTATGTGCGCGTCTTACAGAAACACATCGTCATCTTGAATTCGGCGCGCGCCGCGCGTGATCTGCTAGAAAAGCGCGGCGCGATGTATTCGGACAGGCCGCGCTTTGTGCTGTTCAATGAATTGTGAGCACTGGGCATCGGCGGGTTCATGGCAACTAACTGTAGTATCTCAGAATCGAGAGCTTCAAACCCAACATGGCTCTGCTGTCCTATGGCGATGAATGGCGGAAACATCGGAAGTGGTTCCAGATGACGCTTTCCAGCAGAGTCTCCCTCGACAGTTATCGTCCAATGCAGCGGCGAGAAGTGGTTATATTGCTCTCAAATATGCTTCAAACGCCCCATGATTTCGCATCGCACATCAAGCGGTAGGTCTGTCCTTCGCACGCACAGAAACAGCTCCTTATTCTCGAACAGGTACGCAGCCGGAGTGCTCATGGAAATCAGCTACGGCCACACCGTCACCTCCGTGGACGACAAGTTCATTCGCATGGCAGACGAAGCTGGGGCTGAGATCCTCGAAATTGGCGGTGCAGGCTCCGCTCTTGTGGACTTCTTTCCCGTGTGTAAGCACAATCTTCTTCGCATTGTAATCCAAGCCTGCTGACTATCGTGCCCGTTATTGGCAACATAGTCAAATATGTGCCGACATGGTTACCGGGCCCGGGGAGCTTCAAGCGCAGAGCACTCGAGCTCGGGCAGTTCACGAGGAATACGATGAGCCTACCGTACGAGAATGTCAAGGCCGAGATGGTGCTGCGCATTTATCATATCTCATCGAACGCCACTTACACGTCTGCAGGCTTCCGGATCTGCCAGACCCTCGTTTGTAAGCAAACGGCTTCAGGAGGCTTCCCACCCTGCATGTAGGGCAGAGGATGAGGATCGAATTAGAGCAGGTGCTGCTGTGATATATCAAGGTATGAAATATTTTTGTCCTGACCGTCGCTGAGACTCATTGAATCTGATGGTCCTTTCAGCCGGAATCGATACGGTTGGTCCCACATTTGTCAAATTTCGCAGCGCTTATCAAAACCGGTTCCAGACTGCTACTCTCCTGACGTCATTTGTTCTTGCCATGGTGCTTTACCCTGAGGTGTATCGAAAGGCTCAGGCAGAGATGGACATCTTGGTTAGGCAAGCAAGGCTTCCGAACCCGGACGACAGGGCTATGTTGCCATATCTGGAATGCGTTTTGAAGGAGGTGCTTCGGTACGTTCCTAAATAGTGTGTCTGGCTTTATCCAACATACTCTCACCACAGATGGTGCTGTCCCGCACCGCTTGGTGAGTGTGGCACGTTCACTGAAAGAAAAACAGTATCCTCATGCTCTTTTCTTGTTGAGGTGTACCACATTATGTCTCTCAAGGTGACCAATACCGCGATCACTATATCCCGGGAGGTACAATGATAATCCCCAATATCTGGTAGGGTCTCTAGCATTACGGACTGACAGACGTCTGAACAAATCTGCAGGGCCATGACGCGAGACGCGGATGTGTATCCAGACCCAGAAGTCTTCAATCCTGATAGGTTCCGCGAATTTACCGATGACACAGAAGACGCACTCGATCCGCGTACAATTGTTTTCGGGTTCGGAAGAAGGTAACGTGTACAGCTATAGTACTAAACACTTCATTCGAGCTCATCTCTCGTTTGCAGGATCTGTCCTGGCCGTTTGCTGGCGGACTCAAATGCGTGGCTGGTGGCGGCAAATCTTGTGGCAACCATGGATATCCGACGAGAATATGATTCATCCGGTCAGGAAATCATTCCAGTACCGGTGTTTACTTCGGGGACTGTTAGGTAGGACTCCCCGGGACGCATGTTATATATTGCTCACTCGACCTACAGACACCCGCGCTCATTCCTTTGCAAGATCCATCCGCGTTCGAACAAAGCAGTGCAGACTATCAGAGAGTCAAATGATGAAGTGGAAGCTTGAGAATCCCATGTTTCAATGTGTCTCACTATCGAGTGACACTATGCCGATGTAGTAAAGTCCATAAAATTCTGACACTTTATACCAATGCTGTTGCGCTTGAACTGCTCAGGCAGCTGAATGGCACTGTTTGTTAGCTCTTGGAGTTCTCGTTATCATGTCGAAGCTTGTATGATCGCCGGAATGCCAGCCTACATGTCAACTGATCGCGTGTTCCTCGCGCCCATCACACGTCTGCGGCCTTCAAGCATCTGAACATCAAGATGCTTGCATCAAATCGTAGAAAATGGATACTATATGATGATCGATGACACCGGGGGCATGAGCCCATGATTCCGCCGGGAACATTTTGGACACATCACGATAATAGTCACAATGTAACTCTAATGTTACTGATGTAAACATCACGGAATGATTTGAATTATTTCGAGTGAGCTCATTGTGGAATAATAGTGATTAGTATTCAGAAAGACACCAGGATGAGACAACAATTTTGCTCTGGCCAGCATTCATATGATATATTGGGTTCATTTTGAATGGATCTTAAGGGTACATTACAAATGTGATCAACGTGATGTTACGATGAGTACCAGAATGCTTTCCATCATGTGCCGGCTGGAATCATCTTGAACACATCGGGGGTGTCCTAATATGGTTAGCACATTACTATATATAGTAATAACAATTATGCGATCATGATGAATCCATTGGGAACATCTTGAAAACATCATGGCCACTCACAGGTATCATTTGAGATTTTCTCACAAGAAACATTTAGGATGCTATCACAATAATGCTTAAATGCTGTCATCTGCAGCATTGGGGTCTCATTCTTGCATCTTTATGAATGCTATCAAAATTGTGCCGCAATGTTGATGCTTAAAACATTTTAAAACATTCAAAATGATATCAAAATGTATGTGCTAAAAACATTGCATAATTATTTGGACTGTCATTACAATGTGTCCAAAATGTTTTGGGCAGAATCATGGGCCCATGCCCCCGGTGTGAGCGATCAATGTCACCGAGTGGCTCGGGTAAGCACCAAGCGCCGAGCAGCCATGGCCATTTTCGCGTCGCTTGCTGTCATGTTCTTACATACTTACAACCATGTTCCAGCTTCTCACTTATCTTGACAATTCTGGCGACGGAGATACTGAAACGACGAAATGAAGCCTGCCAGCGTTGAGGACTGAAATTCTAGCCAGTAGCCCCGGCCGAGCTCTCCGTCTACTACTAGTAGCAAATGCGACCGCGCATACTTTCCGAGTCTCAACATGGTGAGTCCCACGATACCGTTGTTCCAGCACACGGGAGAAACATGATACCTAAACAGTGAAGGTCGGCACTCGTGTCGACCCAAGAAAAGCACGCTTGTCTACAATAGGTCAACCACGAGAGTTCCTTCTAGCTCATCCAGTGTATTCATGAATACCTAAAGGCGGGCGCGATATTCAGCAACACTATGATAAAACGCCCTCTCACGTCCCCGCATGCAATAGAGAACGCTACTCAGCGTCACGGATATGCTTCTCGTATCCGATAGACGCCTCCTAGCGGTTCAACATCGATGCCCATGGTTGGTCAGATATGGCACCACCAGCGGACCGGGGTCATTCCTATCATCTCGTGAATTTTTCCTTGCCCTTGTGACAATGGGGACAGGTAGCATTGAATCCGCAGGTCCAGCGCGCCTATGGTCCGGCCCTTGGTCCAGACTCCAGTATAAAGAGGCTCTTGACAGTCCTCCAAGTCATCTCATTACGAAACGATGACTACCCTCCTTTCGACGCCATCTGTGAGTCCGGTGCTCATATGTGTCGTGCTGCTCTGTCTGGCACTCCTCCGCTCTTGGGTACGAGCGAAAGGCCGACACCTGCCTCCTGGCCCGAAGCGACTTCCTATTATCGGCAATGCCCTTCAGGTACCGCTCGAATGCCAGGAGCTTACTTTTGCCGAATGGGGCAGCAGATTCGGTAAGCTCTGCTCGCACAAGCGTTGCCAGCAGCTACTCAGGCGGAAGCAGGGGATGTCATCTATGCACGCTTGTTTCAGAAACACGTCATTGTGCTCAACTCCGTGCATGCTGCTCGTGAGTTGTTGGAGAAACGTGGTGCGATATATTCAGATAGGCCTCGCTTCGTCATGTTTGCCGAACTGTGCGTTGCATGCAACCTTCCGGATTATCGTGATCGTTATCTGTGACGTGTCATGTTTCAGAATCAAGGCATTTCACCCGAATATGAGTCTCATGAACTACGGCGATGCTTGGCGTCAACAGCGGAAGTGGTTCCAGACGACCATCTCAACCAGGACTGCGCTAGACAGCTTCCAGCCAGTTCAGCAGCGAGAAGTGGTGCAGTTCCTTTCCGAGCTGCTTCGAACACCTCAAGACTTCGCGTCGCACATTAAGAGGTCAGCGGATTCTGTTAAGTGCATCGAGGATACTAACGTTGGAAGAGTAGGTTTACGGCCGGCATCTTATTCGAGATCAGCTACGGACATACCGTCACGTCCAATGATGACGATCTGGTGGTTAAGGCAGACGAAACCATAACGGGAATTCTTGAAGCCGGCGGAGCCGGCTCGACTTTGGTCGACTTCGCTCCAATATGTAGGGGTTGCGTCATGCTTCTGATACCTATCCGTCCCGTGCAATCGGGCGCTGACCCTTCTTCCTTTCGAACATATCAACAGTGCAGTATATTCCAGCGTGGCTGCCAGGTGCGGGATTCAAACGCAATGCCTTGAAGCTGAGGCGGTCGGCATTTGAAGCCATGAACGTCCCGTTCATGAGGGTAAAGGAGGAGATGGTACGGTTGCTTTGCTAGTTGCGTCACAATGTCTGAACAGATCCAGGCATGTGGCGTTGCGAAACCGTCGTATGTGAGCAGACTGCTCGAGGAAACATCCAACAGTCCTACCCGTGTCGAGAGCGAAAATATAATCAGGGCAGGCGCAGCCCTTATGTATGAAGGTAAGAGCAATAATGGAAAACATCCGGAACAGTTTCTCAGTACACGTTCGTTTATCAGCTGGCATCGATACCGTCGGTATTGCTCTCTTACAATTGAATCGAGGCTCACAGGGCAATTTCAGACCGCTACGACGATCACGTCATTTTTCTTAGCCATGACTTTGTTCCCCGATGTCTATCGGAAGGCTCAGGCAGAGATGGATACAGTCGTCAGTCGTTCACGGCTCCCAACCCATGCTGACAGACCCTCGCTGCCCTACCTGGAGAGCGTGTTGAAGGAGACGTTCCGGTACCCTCCCGCTCGTCTCTATTAATGTTCACTAATTGCTCTCATCGTCTTAGTTGGACCACTCCCGTTCCTCTTGGCGAGTAGCATTCAAGGCTCAGCAGAAGGCATAATTGACCCTTTTGCAGGA
The DNA here is from genome assembly GCF_001632365.1 of Laetiporus sulphureus 93-53. Taxonomy (NCBI): domain Eukaryota; kingdom Fungi; phylum Basidiomycota; class Agaricomycetes; order Polyporales; family Laetiporaceae; genus Laetiporus; species Laetiporus sulphureus. The sequence goes on from NW_024468551.1 coordinate 176,535, forward strand.
CTGCCTCATCAAGTCACTGGTGATGATGAATATCGCGGATACTACATTCCTGGAGGATCTATGATCATAGCGAACATTTGGTAGGCGCTTTCTTCACATTCACGGTAAGATATGTCTTATTGGTCTGCTAGGGGTATGAGCCGAGACCCGGGTATGTTTCCTGCGCCAGAGGTTTTTGACCCAGACCGCTTTTGCAAGACTGTCGAGGATAGGGAAGGTGTACTCGATCCTTCTACATTTGTGTTTGGGTTTGGACGGAGGTAGGACATCTATCCGTCAGTGTGCATTATGTATTGGCGCTCACATCGACTGAAGGGTCTGCCCTGGCCGCATGCTCGCCGACTCGAGTGTCTGGCTAATTGCAGCGAATTTAGTAGCGACCATGGATATCGGAAGGGAACGAGATGAAGCAGGACGGGAGGTCATCCCTGTCCCAGAGTTCGTACCCGGGACTGTAAGGTGAGAGTCGGATCTAGCGTTGATCAGCAGCTTTGTGCACAAAACTAACTATGCAAACACGTAGGCACCCGAAGCCGTTCCTCTGTAGCATCAAACCTCGACACAGCAAGGTGTCTCAGCTGATCTCCCAAGTCAGCATTGACAGCAAGTGACGAATCGAGAGCAGAATTGTAGGGCTTTTACGTACCTGTTGAAAGGCTATTAGTTCGAATTGTAGGAATATATCTCGCGATCAGGCGCGCCCTGGACGCGAACGTTTGGTCGCGCGGAACCTATGATTTTCCTCGTCCCTTCTGTTGCTCCTGGACGTCTTGAATGCATTGAAATCTGATGTCACTTGCCTCGTTCACTACATGTTTTTCACGTCGATATGATGTATTTGGCGCAGCGCTCTAGGAGCAGTCCTGCCAGATGTGCAGAATCGTCGTCGGCATCACACGGCAGACATGATGCGATTTATAAATGTGGAAAATAGTGTGGGAATGTCGGCTGATGTCTTACATTTGTGGCAAAGGTTTGCCAATGTAGCATTTAATCAGCAAATGGTGTACATCCGCAGCCAAAGTGAAACATTTTAGACATGAAATGCCATTCTTGCAAACATTTGTCACATGTGTAAGAAATCAGTCGACATTCACACACAATTTCCCACATTGATAAATCGCATCATGTCTGCCGTGTCAGCCTGCAGCGTTAAACATGCGTGATCCGTGACCCGTGACGCATCACACTTCTGAGCCTGCGAACATCCTTTGAACATCTAAATATCGGTATGCTTGCATCACATCGGCGATCTTGAAAAAAAGGAAGCGCTAGCGATCAATGTCATTGATGTCGATGAGCGGCTCTGTTGGATGAGAGCGTCAACGTCACGCATTTTCGTGCGTCGCTGTCACGCTCTTACCCTTCTCACAGGCTTCGACAATTTTGGCGACGGAGATCCTCAAATCACGAAACGAAATCTTTCGGCGTTGAAGACTGAAATTCGAGTCAGTGACCTCGGCGAAGCTCTCCATCTATACTAAATGCGACCGCACAACGTGTGCACTACGCTTATGTGGCTTCTCCAAGGCCAGGGCTGCTCCCTAGCGTCAAATGTGTGAGTTGACTCAGCATTGGAACGTCCGCATTGCATCCGGGTGACTGACATTCGCTTTTAGGCTCCGTCTGATTTTTCACGGGTATATGCTCAAATAGACATTGTGGTTGCGGTCGCTCTTTTCGCCATGCTGACTATGACTAGCACGTGTAGCGGCCAGACAGAGTGGATGCATTGTGCGTCTCGACATGGTGAGTTCCACAATATTGTTACTTCAGTAAATGGGAGAAACATGACCCCCTATTCAATGAAGGTCCACGCTCATGACAACCCCAGAAAAGGACACTTGTCTACAATAGGTAAATGAAAATCCCTTCTAGCTCGTCCAGTGTATCCACGAATATCCAAAGGCAAGCACAATCTTCAGCGTATCACGATAAAGCGCCCTTGCATGTCACGCACGCAATAGAGAATGCTAGGCATGTTCTGGAATTATGAAACAGCTAGATACGGCGATATTGATATGCTTTTCTCTTTATCGGATAGAAGCATGAACCTCATTGTGATTCATCGATCCCCACAGGTTAGTCAGATGTGGCGGCACCTAGCGGAGCGGAGTCATCCTTCACATCTCCTGATTTATTCAACAATGCTTTGCCTTTGTGTCAATCGGGAAACAGGTGGAAAAGTGGCGTTGCATCCACATGCATACGCAGCAGGTCCAGCGCGCCTATGATGCGGCCCTGAGTCCTGTATAAAGAAGCTGTTGACAGCCCCTCGAGTCATCTCATCACGGAATGATGACTACCCTTCTTTCGACGTCATCTGCAAATCCCGTACTCATCTGTGTCGTTCTGCTCTGTCTGGCACTCCTCCGCTCTTGGGTGCGAGCGAGGGACCGACACCTGCCTCCTGGCCCAAAGCGACTTCCTGTTATCGGCAACGCCCTTCAGGTGCCGTTCGAATGCCAGGAGCTTACGTTCACGGAGTGGGGCAGCAGATTCGGTAAGCTCTGCTCGTGCAAACTTTGCCAGCAACTACTCAAGCAGAAGCAGGGGATGTCGTCTATGCACGCTTGTTTCAGAAGCACGTCATTGTCCTCAACTCCATACACGCTGCTCGTGAGCTGTTGGAGAAGCGTGGTGCGGCTTATTCAGATAGGCCCCGCTTCGTAATGTATGCCGAAGTGTGCGTTGCATGCAATGTTCCCGATCATCATGATCATTATTGGTGACACGTCGTGTTGCAGAATTAAGGCCTTCGACCCGAATCTCGTTCTCATGAAGTACGGAGATGCTTGGCGTCAACAGCGGAAGTGGTTCCAGACTACTATTTCAACCAGGACTGCGCTAAACAGCTTCCAGCCAGTTCAGCGGCGAGAAATGGCGCGATTCCTCTCGGAATTGCTTCGAACGCCTAAGGATTTCACGTCGCACATCAAGAGGTCAGTTAGATCTGTTTAGAGCATCGAGGATACTTACGTTGGAGGAGAGCAGATATACCGCCGGCGTCTTGTTCGAAATCAGCTACGGACATACCGTCACGTCCAATGATGACGATTTCGTGGCCAAAGCAGACGAAGCCATGACGGGAGTCGTTGAATCTGGCGGAGCCGGCTCGACTTTGGTCGACTTCGCTCCCATATGTAGGTGTTACCTCATGCTTCTAATATCTACGCATCCTACGTGTTTGGGAGCTGACCACCCTTCTTCCGAACATGTGTACAGTGCAGTACATCCCAGCTTGGATGCCAGGAGCAGGATTCAAACGCAAAGCCTTGGAGATCAGGCGGTTGGCATTTGAAGCCATGAATGTCCCATTCATGAGGGTCAAGGACGAGATGGTACGGTTGCTTCGCTACTTGTATCACAATATCTAAACAGATCCAGGCATGTGGTATCGCCAAACCATCGTATGTGAGCAAACTGCTCGAGGAAACATCCAACAGTCCTACCCGTGCCCAGGACGAAATTAGTATAAGGGGTGGCGCAACCGTTATGTATCAAGGTAAGAGCAATGGAAAGCATACGGAGCAGTGTCTAAGTGCGTTCTCGTTCATCAGCTGGTATCGATACCGTTCGTATTGCTCTCTTACGATTAGATCGAGGCTCACAGCACAGTTTCAGACCTCTGCCACGATTACGTCTTTTTTCTTAGCCATGACTTTGTTCCCTGATATCTATCGGAGGGCTCAAGCGGAGATGGACACAGTCGTCGGTCGTTCACGGCTTCCAACTCATGCTGACAGACCTTCGCTGCCCTACCTGGAGAGCGTGTTGAAGGAGACGTTCCGGTACCTTCCCGCTCGTCTCCATGTGAATGTTCACTAATTGCTCTCATCGTTTTAGTTGGAGCCCTCCAGTTCCTCTTGGTGAGTAGCATTTAAGGCTCAGCAGAAGGCATAATTGACCCGTTATTCAGGAGTGCCTCACCTAGTCGCTGATGATGATGAATATCGCGGATATTGCATCCCTGGCGGATCTATGATCATAACGAACATTTGGTAGGCTATTCCTTCATGTTCACAGTAATGTATGTCTTACTGGTCTGCTAGGGGTATGACGCGAGATCCGGAGATGTTTCCTGCGCCAGAGGTCTTCGACCCAGAACGCTTCCGCAAGACCGCCGAGGATAGGGAAGGCGTACCCGATCCTTCCACATTTGTGTTTGGGTTTGGACGGAGGTAGGACATCTATCTGTCAGTGTGCACTACATATTGCTGCTCACATCGACTGCAGGGTCTGCCCTGGTCGAATGCTTGCCGACTCGAGTGCCTGGCTAATTGCAGCGAATCTAGTAGCAACGATGGATATCGGAAGGGCACGAGATGAAGCAGGACGGGAGGTCATCCCTGTCTCAGAGTTCAAATCCGGGAGCGTAAGGTTAGAGTTGGACCTACTGATGACTAGCGTCCGGGGACGAGAAAAGCTGACCATTCAAACGCGTAGACACCCGAAGCTGTTCCTCTGTAGCATCAAACCTCGACACAGCAAGGTGTCTCAGCTGATCTTCCAAGTCAGCCGCGACACTAAGTGAGGGATCGAGAGCAGGATCTCATGGCTTGTATATTCCTGATGAAAGGCTATTTGTTCGAATTGTATGAATATCTCACGCGATCAGGCGCGCCCTGTGTATGAACTTTTGGTCGCGCGGGACTTATGATTTTCCTCGTCTCACCTTTTGCTTCTGGAAGTCTTAGGTAAATTTGATATCCGTTGCCATCTGATTCACTCAAAGCTCAGCGCTCAGTGCGGCGTCAGCTTGGATTTTCACAGTAACAAAACCGTGTATCGCTGAAAGATTTTGAGAGCCGAATGGATAGCATATGGTACGTTGATAAGTCTTCATCAAACAACGAATTGAACTTGTTACGGCCTCAAAGCGGCTATAGGCCGTCCGGTATTATAAGACATGGCACGCGATATCTCGAGTACATCTTCGCATAATGTGCTTTAATGGACATACATTTCAACTCATAAAACTCGGAACATGTCACTCGATCGCTTGCATCTCTCACGGCACGAAAATGGCACGCAGGTCTACAAATGATCAATGAAAGCCCTGTCCATCTCGCCTAGCGCATCTTTTGAAACAACGGTGATAAGTTCAGTTTAGACGCTCGGGCGCGGCCATTACTTGGAGGTCTTGAGCCAAGGAGCTTGGGCAAGTTGGCTTATTGAGTTTTAGGTGTGTAACATTCCTTCTTACTTCGGTCGTTGGCCCGTACAACGAGTCGCCATCAACGCCTTAGTTCATGGCGACCTTCTTTCTTGAACGGTGTCTTTAGGTATCGTCACTGCATTAACTACGGTGACGTCTCGCGACAGCGAAGGAGGTGACCCCGGGCAACACTTCACACAACAGTCGTCCTATATGACTATCTTCCTATGCACAAATGCGAAATGGGTAGGCCTCTCTTCTATTTGTTGTGAGCATACCATGACTTTGCGGCTTACAGCAAGAGATACTCATTTCAAGCCTATCAGAGAGGACCACTCCCTCGGAGTTTCTGCCAAGGCTGACCTACGTGTATCTAAGGTATAGCACTGCGATCCCGTTTGAGGTAAATTACGTGCATTTCGTCGCATTCTCAGACGACTAATTTGCGAAGCAATCAAAGAACTCCATGACCAGGGCTTAGGCAGAAATGGACTCCGCCATCGGCCGTATACGGCTTTCTAAATTTGAAGAGACGTTCGGAATGCGTCTGAAGGAGACCTTGCGGTAGACTTCTGCTCGGTTCTGCTGGAGTAAATTATCCACTCTTATCGTCCCAGCTGGACCTTCCGGCTGCCATTGGTACGTGCCCATTCGTGCCTCACAGAAAAATACTTGATGCGCTGTTTAGGACAGTCATATCAAGCCGTTCAAAAAGACAACTACCGCAGTTTCTATATCCAAGGCGGGTCTGTAACCATAGCCACCATTGGAAATGCCCTCCGTTGACATCGGCAACAAGGTAGGACTCGCATAATGGAGACGTCATTGAACTGAAAAAAAAAACAGCGTGACTGAGTAGACTTCTGGCAAGATCAAGATCGCCCACTTGATGCATCAACAGGACGTTCGTGCCATCCTCCACGCCCTTCAAACTGCAGCCGGTGATGCGACTCAATACTTATTCTGACCGCAAAACCAATGCGTGCTGCTCACCTGCACAAGCGAACTCAAGCCCGGCCTGCCCGAATATCCTGCTGGTTTCTTACCAGCTGGAAATCAGATAAATGCGTCAAAACTTCCTCCCAGTCCTCATTAGATGCTTCCTCCCAGTTCTCAGTATCTGCTTCCCTAAGCAGCCGCTCACATCCGGCCACGTCTATGTTTGGGAAGGTACGATCCAGAAACAACGCCACCCAACGAGGATCGGGGATCGGAGATCTTGATGGATGGTCAAACGAGATCAGTTGGAGGCCATGAGACAGAATGGGAGATGGATCGAGGTCTGGAAGTGGTACTGTCGAGAGCGGGACAATATGAATCAACCTCAAATCTGGGCAGAGCGTTGTAAAGTGTATTAGAGAATGGAGATGGGGTTCTTGAGGCGTATCGGCATCGTATGTGAGATCTATCGCCGACAGCTTTGGCCATGCCTCTGCTAATCGCTGCAGTTCCTGATCTGATAGCGGTGATGACCAGTCATCGATTTTTACTGAACGCAGATGTCGCATTCTGAGTAAAGGTTCGACAAGTATCATAGCTGATGTCCCATTCACGGCATGATTGTTGATTTCCAGGAGCAACAATGTTTCCGCGCAGCAATCTGCCATTGATGCTGATAAAGTGTGGATGCCGTCAGGATCCTCCGCCCGATATGCATCGATTCTTAGTGACTGGATTTCCGGGAGTAGCACAGATTTCAAGAAATGGATGAGAGAACTGGTATCGCTAGTTAGGTACAGGCACTTCAGTGCAGCCAGGTGTATGAAAGATGTTGAGCGACTCATATCGAAACCATTCAGGGTAAGCTCTGTGAGGGATTTTAATGAAGCAAACATCATAAACACAGTTGGATCGAGGCTGGATTGCATAGTGAGATGGATCTTGCGTAACCTGTTACAAACAGAGAATGCGAGCAGGAAGGAAAGCTGGTCGATTCCATCAATGGTGAGGTGTTCCAAGACATGTGCCTTGACAGATAGTTCGTCGAACAGCAACTGTATGCTGAATGCCCTTGCATTGTCCGTGGTCATTCCAGATCCATATGAAAACCTGTACGCGAATTTGAGCGCTCGCATGGTCGATGAGATGAACTTGTTGATGCTGAAGTCCAGTGGCGATATCTGTTTGCATTCCAGATGCTGAAGAGCTGGTAGGAGAGGGGATCTACCATTCGTCTTGCTTATATACTCCAGCGCAGATGGATGGATAGTCCACTTCTGGGGAGAAAAGGACGCGGATTTGATGCATTGGGAATATAGCATATATCTCGTCCATTCTTGCGGAGAGATAGGATTGCAGAAATACTGTCGAGACCCCGGCTCAGAAGAATCCGATCGCAAGCAGTGCATCTCAAACTCACGTATGCAAGCTCTTTGCCGCCATCAGAGGAGTCTCCCTCAGAGACTTCTCTCTCGATCAGACGCAATCCCTCGAAGAGTTTGAAGAGAGGAAGGAGGTCGTCCAGCCTTTCCCACAGTAGTTTCACCGCGGGCAAAAAAAAGGCTCTACAAACGCGTGCGGCACGAGCTAGGTCACCCCTGCGGGCACTATCGACGACAAAAGGCCGCTCAGCTGTAGAGACTCGAAACGAAGCGAAGATGAGGTCGAGCACGTCGTAGGCTTGCAAGACCCTCTGCGTTGCCATTGAGAAATGCTACGGCTTGTTACTACTGAGCGTTGAAGCTTGAAGCTGACGGAGCGAGATGGATGAGACAATGAAGATCTCGATTGCGCTTATCCAGAGTTCGAACTGACTAAACATTATGGCTTGATACTGAAATCGATGAAGCTCTACGAGCGAGATGGACTCGGATGAACGCGCTTGACCGCGGACTGACGCGTGACACCACGCGTATCATCACACTGTGTCACTCGCCTTCAAACCGCTCTGTCCCTTCCTATCCAGCAGTGACGAGCCTCAACGAACGCCATCGGCGCCTCAACATCAACGCCTCACCGACATCAATCATCATCACCACAAATCAAATCAACCCAGACCGAGAGAGTAAGAGACAGTGGAATTCAAACAAACACGAGCACAGCACAGCGTCCACAACCGTACGAGCGAACGAACGACTCCTCGCGAGCGAGCGACATCACAAACAGACAGACATGAAAACCAGACAAGCAGGGTGTCCATACGTGTTACGTGTTACGTGTGATAAGCGAGTCGATAAATGAACATGGCGTACGTAGATGCAGATGCGGATGCGGGAAAATAATACCAATCACCGACAACTACCTAGCTGCGCCGGCATACATACATGGCCGGCTGGGCCAGGGATCCTTCTCCTCCACGAAAGGACGGACGGCGGGACCTGCGCTGCGGATCAGTATGGATAGTACGTAAACACAAGCAGGAATAAGGCACTGACGACGAGCATCGCGACCCTCTCCGTCCCATCCTCATCCTCATCCTCCCACACCCACCCAGCCCGGCCTCTAATCACCACCATCATCCAATCCAATCCTAAGCATATCATAGCGCATACCACCCTCCCCTCCACACCCCTCCACACCACTCAACAAATAACACAACACTTATTCCCCTCCCACTCCCTACTCGCACCCCGGCTCCCGCGTCGCTCATGCCCCGCACTGGGCACATGCGATGGCACGCCCTCCCGCATGAGCATGCTCGCCCTCGTCGCCGCCTCAAACACATCATCAACACCCTCAATCTTCAGCGCGCTCCACTCCCTGTACGCGCGCGCCCCGATCAGCTGCGCCACGCGCTCCGCCTCGGCGCGCGTCACGAACTGTTGCGAGGACGGCGAGCCTGGGACGTCCACATCCAGTCCAGTCAATAATGCGGGTCCTTGAAGGATGAGTGTGAAACGCGTACCTTCTGGTGGTCGTAGACCTGACTTGCACCCAACGAGAAGAACCGGGATCGTAGGCCCACAAATCGAACGTACTTCCTCTATCCACTACTCACACGTGCAACCCGCTCAGCGCTACCGTCGCACATCGGTATAATAGGACACGCACCTTTACAGTGACATTTTCCAACGAGTCCGGCGTATCAATCGCGAACGCGATCAGGATGACATGCGACTTGGAGTAGGACATTGGCCGTAAACGCTATGCACCCAATCAAGCACATCATGCAAGAAAGGTGCCAGCGAGCAAAAGGCCGGTTGCAAGGCACGAATCGCAGGTCGAGGGCACAAGCAGAAGACAAGCGCGGCGGAGCATGAAGAACACACGGACCGCCAGACCGACGCCAGAAGACCGCGCATCAGGGCGAAGCAAACACAAGAAAAAGACGAGCATAACGACGAGCGACGCAATACAATCCCATTGGCGACGGCCACGGCGACAGTTTGCCGGTCAAGCGAGCCAGGATCATTAAGCGCAAGGCAGCAGGCGAACAGGGCAAGCGACAGCGGATATAGCACATCCGGCCATTTTCAGGTACGACCGAAGAACCACAAGAAACGAACGTGCGTGCGGAGCGGATAGTCGAAGGAAGGGTACAAAGACGTCTGATGAGCCCGCGCTCGCAGCTAGCAAGGATCCTCAAAGCGTACCTCGTATTCTTCTTGGCCGCTGCGTGCCGCGACGGAGGACGAGGTCAATCTCAAATAGCTAATACGACAAAGGCATGTAGCACGTACGCAGTATCCCATAATGCGGGCTGCGCGGGTTTTCCATCTAGTCTTATCTCCGCAACACAGTTCTCGAAGATCGCTACAGGGCCGTGCGGAAATGTTGATGACGACGCGTTGATGAGATGCGGATGTTATCAGCGGTGTCCGTATGCAAGGAACGTGACCTACTCACTTGGTTGCTGCATGCGGCAAAGGACAGAAGGCGCACGTCAGTATCAGATGTCATACCGCTCCCGCACATCCAGGAACATGGAGCAAGGACAGAAGGGTGACGAAAGGGCCGGTGGACGAAAATAGAACACAGGGCTGCGGAAGGGGAGAGGACGGGAAACGAAGGGGCGAGAATGCCAGAGGAAAGGAAAGGGCGATACGCACGTATTCCTTGGGAAACTCGCCGAGGGCAAAGGAGCATAGGAGCGACGTCTTGCCGCAGGCGCCTGGAAGAATGAGTGGCACAAACGTAAGAAGAGCGCAGCACAGCCATTCGAGGAGAGAGGACAAATTAGGCAACAGTCAGCTATGCGTGGGCGAGTCAGAGAAGGCAGAGCGGGTGCACCATCACCGACGATGACGAGCTTTCTCCGGATCTGCGGTGCGGGGCAGTGTGAGCATGCGCAGGCGAGACGTGGAAGTGGCTAGCCGCTATGTGTTGCAAGGTACAAATCGCAGGTCGAGAGCACATACAGAAGACAAGCGCGGCGAAGCAAGATCAGACAGACTGCCAGACCAGTCAATGCCAGATCAGTCGATGCCAAAAGCCGTGCATCAGGCGAAGCAAAAACAAGACAAAGAGTACGACGATGAGTGTTTAATCGCGATGGAACATATTCAGATAGACCTCCTCTCGTAATGTTCTGTGACCTGTGAGATACTAGCCTTTTGGAACCCATTGTGTTGCCGTTGAGAAGCGCCATGGCTTGTTACTGAAGCTGATGGAGCGAGATGGATGAGACAACGAGGACAGTTGCGGCGCTTGTCCGAAGTTCGAACTGACGTGTGACGCGTGACATCACGCAGAAGCAGATGCCACTCGCCTTCATTCGTTTTAATCCTGAAACGATCCTCGATTCACAAAGCTCTGAAGCTGAAGCTTCCCCAAGCCAGGGGATAAGTACTCCAGCTGAGCGTGAAATGCATGCTGCTGGGTTGCATCCAGCTTTGCGTGACCACAACAACTAACTCGAAGACTTACACTTGATCATCGCTAGGCTCCGTTTGATTCTTCAGTCGCATAGCTGGTGGCCTCGAGATTGCTCCACGGTCAAATCTATATCATGCCTCCAGTTGCTTCTTGCGCCATGCTAACTATGACTAGCCTGTCTAGCGGCCAGACAGACTGGATCATCTTTCGGCGTCTCAACGTGGTGAGTCCCGCGATACCGTTGCTCCAACACACGGGAGAAACATGACACCAATTCAATGAAATTCCGCGCTCGTGACAACCCAGAAAAGCACGTTGGTCTTCAATAGATTAATGAGAGTTCCTTCTAGCTCGTTCAATGTTTTCACGAATAACCAAAGGCCACAATCATCAGCAACACTGATAAAATGCCCTCGCAGTCACGGCATGTAGAAATAGAGGATGATAGGCATGTTCTGATAATAATTTTATGAATACACCAATACCGATATGCTGCCCTTCATATTAGATAGGAGGATGAGCTTCGTTATGATTCACCGATCCCCACGGTCGGTCAGCTGCGGCAGCATCCCGCGGACCGGAGTCGCTCCTCGCGTCTCTGCCCCTGCCCTTGTGACAGCCGGGGAACAGGTGGAGAAAGAGGGGCATTGCATGCACATGCTCATGCGACAGATCCAGTCCGCCCATGACTTGGCCCTTTGTCCAGTATAAAGAAGCTGTTGACAGCCCTCCAACTTGAAGTTATCTCATCACGGAATGATGACTACCCTGCTTTCGACGTTATCTGCGAATCTGGTTCTCATCTGCGTCGTTTTGCTCTGTCTGGCCCTCCTCCGCTTTTGGGCACGAGCGAAAGACCGACACCTTCCTCCTGGCCCAAATCGACTTCCTATAATCGGCAATGCCCTTCAAGTACCATTCGAGCACCAGGAGCTTACTTTCGCCGAATGGGGGAACAGATTCGGTATGCTTTGCTCGTAGAACCCTTTGCCCGCAGGTATTCAAGTAGAAGCAGGGGATGTCGTCTATGCACGTTTGTTTCAGAAGCACGTCATTGTCCTCAACTCCGTGCACGCTGCTCGTGAGCTGTTGGAGAAGCGTGGTGCGATATATTCGGATAGGCCCCGCTTCGTAATGTATGCCGAACTGTACGTTGCATGCATTATTCCCGATCATCATGATCCGTTATTGATGATGCGCGATGTTTCAGAGCCAAGGCCTACCAGCCGAATATCGTCCTCATGAACTACGGCGATGCTTGGCGTGAACAGCGGAAGTGGTACCAGGCGACTCTTTCGACCAGGGCTGCATTAAACAGCTTCCAGCCAGTTCAGCGGCGAGAGATGGCGCGATTCCTCTCGGAATTGCTTCGAACGCCGAAGGACTTCGCGTTGCACATCAAGAGGTCAGCTCGATCTTTGCGGAGGGCCGAAGATATTCACGTTGGAGGAGCAGATATACTGCCGGCATCTTGTTTGAGGTCAGCTACGGACATACCGTAACGTCCAATGACGACGATTTCGTGGTCAAGGCAGACGAAGTCATGACAGAACTCGCTGAATCTGGTGGAGCCGGCTCGACTTTGGTCGATTTTGCTCCCATATGTAGGCGTTGTCTCATGTTTCTGATATCTTCCCGTCCCCCGTAAGTGGGCTGACCATCCTCCCTTCCAAATATATCAACAGTGCAATATATCCCAGCTTGGATGCCAGGCGCAGGATTCAAACGCAAAGCTTTGGAGCTCAGGCGGTCGACATTTGAGTCCATGAACGTCCCGTTCATGAGAGTCAAAGACGAGATGGTACAGCACTTTTGTTACCTGTGTCACAATTTCTGAACAGACCTAGGCATGTGGTTCCGCGAAACCATCGTATGTGAGTAAGCTGCTCGAGGAAATATCCAACAGTCCTACCCGTGCCGAGGACGAGATTGGTATTAGGGCAGGCGCAGCCGTTATGTATCAAGGTAAGAGCGATGAAAGACATGCGGATCAATTTCTGAGTACACTCTCGCCATCAGCTGGTAACGATACCGTTCGTATTGCTCTCTTACAATTGTGTCGAGGCTCACAGAACAATGTCAGACCGCTACCACGATCACGTCGTTTTTCTTAGCCATGACTTTATTCCCCGATGTCTACCGGAAGGCTCAGGAGGAAATGGACACAATCATCGGTCGTTCACAGCTCCCAACTCATAGTGACAGACCGTCGCTGCCCTACCTAGAGTGTGTATTGAAAGAGACGTTCCGGTACGCCCCTGCTAGTCTCCGCGTTAATGCTCACTATCCATCTTCGTCGTTTTAGCTGGGCAGCTCCCGCTCCTCTTGGTACATAGCATCCAAGGCGGAGCAGAGTGCGTAACTGACCCACTATCCAGGGCTGCCTCATCAAGTCTCTGCTGACGATGAATATCGCGGATATTACATCCCTGGGGGATCTATGATCATAGCGAACATTTGGTAGGCTCTTTCTTCATGCTCATAGTGAGGTACTTCTTATTTATCCGCTAGGGCTATGACGCGAGACCCGGGGATGTTTCCTTCGCCAGAGGTCTTCGACCCAGAACGCTTTCGCGAGACTGCCGAGAATAAGGAAGGCGCGCTCGATCCTTACACATTTATCTTTGGGTTTGGACGGAGGTAGAACATCGCTCCACCTGTGTGCAGTATGTATTGGTGCTCACATCGACTACAGGATCTGCCCTGGTCGTATGCTCGCCGACTCGAGCATCTGGCTAATTGCAGCGAATCTAGTAGCGACGATGGACATCGGAAGGGAACGCAACGAGGCTGGACAGGAAATCATCCCTGTCCCAGAGTACATATATGGGAGCATAAGGTGAGAGTTTGGCCTAGTCATGACTGACATCCGGGCACGAGAAAGCTGACTGTTCAAACGCGTAGGCACCCGAAGCCGTTCCTCTGTAGTATCAAACCTCGACACAGCAAGGTACCTCAGCTGATCTCCCAAGTCCACAGTGATAACAAGTAAGCAATCGAGAGCCGAATTGAAGGGCTTGCAGGTGCTTGTTAAAAGGTTATTAGTTTGAATGGTACGAATATCTTTCGCGATCAGGCGCGCCCGCCGGGCGCCAGCTTTCGAAGGCCTTATGATTTCAACTACCGCTCCTAGAGGTCTTAGGAAAACTGTTATCTGATGCCATTTGCCTCACTCATCATATCTTTTGCACGTCGACATGATGTTTTACGGCGCAGCGCTCAGTGGAAATAGCGGACGGGTTTCCTACAGGATTCCTCGCCTTCCGTTTATAAAGTTGACTCAAACGGGGCAGACTTGGAGTTCATCTAAGCCCCCAGATATGTGAGCATGATGTGGCATCTGACGTTTTCCGGACCATAATGTAAGGAGTTGGCCAGATGCCTAAGCAGGTATTGCCGATATTCATTCTGCAGTGTCGACGCATGGTACAGAAACGTCTCGTGGCGGAATCAAGCGAGCGGGAAATGCAGTGAAACTATCAATCGGTCAAGAGGAGACACGTAACTGGCATGCCATCAGGCATATGCGACGTTGAACTTCCTATGCACTGATACAGCTGTGCTTTTTTCCGTTCTGTTGGACACGCTACACGCGTCAGCGTAGTCTGAACATTCTTCGGTCAAAGCAGCTTTCTGAAAGGACTACCACGATCACATCGGACAAAGACTTCGACCGACAGAACCGCACACGTCGAGCAATTCAATTCACAGCTAGGGAGCCATTCCTGCCAGAAGCAGCTCTCTGAATCAAGGAAGCGCCCTGCGATATCGTTTAGCAACTTCACGGTACGGGTACGTGACGCGCACCTTCAAGTCCCTGAGTGGCCGAAGCAATCCCCGCCCCTCCCGTATCCTCTGATGTTCTCTCACCAGCTGGAAATCCGACAGGAACGTCAAGACTGCCATCCAGTCGTTTTTCATCTCGTGGCTCGCGTCTTGCTGAGCACTGTCGACCGGAGGGGCTGTCTCTTGCGGCTCACTGCCGGCTGGAGCGGCTGCCTCTTGCTGAGCACTATCGATCGGAGCGGCTGTCTCTGTCTGCTCACTTCCAGCTGGAGCAGCTGCCTCTTGCTGTGTGCTGCCGGTTGGAGCAGCTGTCTCTTGCGGTGCGCTGCCAGCTGGAGCAGCGGCCTCTTGTTGGGCACTATCGACCGGAGGCGCTGTCTCTGTCTGCTCACTTCCAGCCGGAGCAGCTGTCTCTTGCTGAGGACTGTCGACCGGAGGGGCTGCCTCTTGTTGTTCACTGCTGGCTGGAACGGCTGCCTCTTGCTGCTCACTGTCCTCCGGGCCTCCCACTTCCTGCTGCTCGCCATCTCCCGCATTCAAGTTCGGGAAGATGCGATCCAGGAACAGCGCTACGTTACGGGGGTCCGCGATCGGGGTGTCTGAAGGCTCGAACGATATCGTTCGCAATCCATGCGACAAGATAGGATACGACTGGCGGAGTGGACGTCGATCCATCGAGAACGAGGGCACGTGGATGGACTCCAGTCGCGAGCAGAAGAGGGCGAAGTGGAGGAGGGACGTGATGTGGGGTTTGTTTGGCCCGACGTCGTACACGAGCCTTAGAGTCGAGATGTACGGCCATGCTTCCGCTGATTCCCGCATGTCTCCGTCGGTGACTGAGAATGACCAGCCCTCCAGGTTGAGGTCGACCGAGTGTAATTGTCGCATCCGGAACAGGGGCTTGATGAGCAAGTTGAACGCCCCTTCATCAGCGTTTCCTGGTCTGCTGGTCTGAATTACGGTGAGGGAGGATAATGATTGTGCGCAGCTGGTTGCGAGAGACATGAAGCATAATCGGAACCCCTCTGTTTCCTGCGCGCTCATGCGCGCTTCCAAGGTTTCGATTCCCGGAAGTGACACGGAAGTGAAGAAGTTGGTGAGCGAAGAAGCGTCGCCGCTCATGCGCAGGGTCTTCACCGCCGCAAGCTGTACAGCCGCTACCGAGCCGCGCATCTCGAGGTTCCAGAGACAGAGCTCTGTGAGACAGGTGAGGGAAGCGAGCATTCCCAGCACGTCCGGGTCAAGTTCATCCTTGAGCGAGAGCTCGACCGCATTCAAACTCTCGCAGACGGAGAACGGGAGCACGGAGGAGGAATGATCGAGTCCCTCGATCCAGAGCTTCTCCAAAGACGCCGCTCTAGCAGAGACTCTCTCAAACAGAAACTTCATCGCGAAATCTGTTCCGTCGCATTGCGCGCCTCTGGGGTGGCCTTGTCCGGCATAGATGAAGTGTAGACTTCGCGTGGTCGACGATACGAACTTCTCTAGACTTGTGTCAAGAGACGAGTGCTGTGTCCAGACGAGATCCTGAAGGAAAGGTAGAAGAGGTGCGCCGTCGTTTCGTTGGCTGATGTGTGCCAACACGGAAGGATGTATCGTCCATGACCGAGACGAGATCTCGGCCGATTTAATGTACTGAGCATAAAGCTTGAATCTGTCCCACTCCTTTGCGGAGATGGGACCACGTAGACACTGTCATTGAGCATGAATCGACTCCACTCGAATTGCTCATACACAAGCGACTCACATACGTCTGCGCCGCTCCTTGGTCCGCATCGGCCGCGATCGGACACAACAGCGCGAACAATTTGAAAAGAGGAAGGACGTCACGCATCTCCCTCCACAGCAATTCCACGGCAAGGAAGAAAAACGTCCGGCTGACTTGTGTGAGCCGAGCCAGATCAGCTACCCGTTGAGCGTCATCGGACGATTCGTCCGTCAAGATCGATACGAGGATGCGTTCCAGGATGCCCTCTGATTGCAATGGCTTGTCTTCGCTCATCGTGGACGAGGAGCGCCCCTACGCGACTTCAGGTAAGCAACGATGGTGCGCTCTTGAGGGCGTTGTAGAGGTCGTAACGAAGTGAAGGATGGCCATGATAGCGCAGACAGTTCCAACGAGCTATGCTGTGTGGACAGTCAGGCATGGAAGCGGCGTGGAGTGATCTGAACTTTACTTGAAGTCGGAAGCAGCCCTGATATCGAGAGCTTTCCCACAAGTCATCGGTCGCAGCGCCCATTTCATTGCATGACAGGCATCCTGGAAACATTTGTCCAAAGCCCCATGCTTACGTTACTATTCAATCAAAGACCTTAGACTGGGAGCTCATGCGGTCCAACAGTGGGAATTACACTCTGTCGATATGGGCACTGGTAGTGAGGGCTTTGAGGAAGCACTTCGCCGACGTCTTTTCACAAACAGTCATTTCTTCTCTGTTAAGGTCCAAAGCGTCGAACAGATCGCACCTTCACATCAGGAGTTTTGTCATTTAATCCGGGATTAAAGTACTATTGTAGCAAATCTCATTGGTCAATTCAAATTTTGTCTGTACTTTTGTCCCGGATTAAATGACAAAACTCCCGATGTGCTTGTTTTTCCAGGTGAGCGTTGGAACTGTCGCGCCGCCAGCTAACACGCATCCCACTAGCACCTGCACCCGCACAGCTCCATGCACAAAAAGCAGGGAGAGAACATGAGAAGCGATCGCACATACGTTCAGCGGCATGCGATCATCACGCGAGCATACAATGGAAGCAGATAAGAAGACGCGCCCCTTCAACGGCCTCAACATTCCAATAAGTATATATACAGAGACGGTACATACTCAGCAGCACTAGTCTGACACCGACAGCGTGCGAACGCGACCATGTGGCGCAATGAGCGCTAGGTCCGATGAATATTGATATTGTCAACTTGACAGGCGCTAGCGGTAGGTACAGAAGATGCTTATCCAATTACGAGAGCTTGCTTGACGGCTTGCCTGAACAGCATGCATCTTCTTCTCAGCTGTTTACGTTCCCGCCGGAGAAGCTGTATGAAATGCATCTTCATTATACCTGTGATACCAGACGCGCGTTCCCGCCGGACGTCGTATGAAATGCGATTTCATTACGCCTGTGGGACCAAACGCACGGCTCCGTGGCGTGGTGTGTATCGCGTCTTGAGCATGCATTCATCAGAGCGCACAGGAATCCGTTCTGACGATATAGACACTGGAACACCCTCCAGTAGCCGTCTCGCCATTTCCACCATCGCCGTCCGAGAACGAGCTCCATCAGGGTATGCGTCGCGAGTGCGCGTGTAACAAAGGAGAAGCGTACGAGTGACCCGCGTGCAGGAGCCGCTCCGTGTGAGAATGCTCGTGGTGACAAGGACACGATGGAGATACTGATAACCACACAAGATGAGGCTGGGGCAGCGTAAGAGCGAAGACTACGAGCAGGACAGGCGGAGCTTGAGTCTGAAGCTGAAGGCTGGCAAGATGGTTTTGAAACTTGTTCAGAGACGTGTGCATGACGTGGGAGCGGCATTGGCGTCCGCTTCCTTTCAGCTGTTGAAGTACGTTCCTGCCGGAGAAGTCGTATGAAATGCGAGTTCATCATGCCTGTCGTACCACGCGCGGCTCCGTGGCGTGGTATCGCGTCTTGAGCACACAAAAGTACAATCACCGAGCGCACGCCCGTCGACCGTTCGGACGATATGGATACTGAAAACCCTCTCAAGCAGCCATCTCGCCATAGCCACCATCGTCCGTCCGAGAACGAGCTCCAACAGGCCATTACATCGCGACCACACGACGAAGAAGCGCACGACCAACCCACATGCAGGAGCCGCTCCGCGTGAGAACGCCCATGGTGACGAGGACACCATGTAGAGAAATAACCACGCAAGATGAGGCTGGGGCACGCGGCGAGCGGTCGAGCCCCAGCTTGACGTGAGGCCGCGCAGGGCGTGACGATGCGATGGCTGTGCAGACTCACAAGGACCATCATCCACACTGAGCGCTGGTGTACAAGGCGCAGTCGCGGAACGGCTCGCGTTTATCGGTCCTTGGAGCTTGACGGCTGAGCGGCTGAGGATGGTAGGCGTTGGCAAGCTACGGCACTTGGAGGATCTATGGACGTTCAGGTGTGCGGTCCCGTAGCTTGCTGTCACCAGGCAGGTAGGCATGAAAGAGAGCGTGGCAGGGCATCGTTATTATTCTGGCTGGGATATCTCCCGATACAAGCAGTGCTGGTCAGCGTGCGTGTCGATCACTGGTCGAGTTACCACTGAGCGCTGGGGTGCAAGCGCAGTTGTTCGCGTCGCGAGAACGTCTCGCGCTTGTCGGTCTTTGGGACGGCTGAGCGGCTGAAGATGGCAGGTGTTGGGAAGCTGCAGCACTTCGGGGACTGACGAGTGTCCAGAAAGCATCCATTGAAGTGCGGTCGCGTAGCCTGCTGCCACCAGGCGGTCAGACACGAACGAGAGCGTGGCAGGTCAACGTTATTATTGTGGCTCGGAGGCTTCCCGGTGCAACCAGTGCTGGTGAGCGTGCGTGTCGATCGATGTTCGAATTGCGATCGATGATGCTGCGCAAGGTGGTACTAGCAGTCGTATGTAGCCAGGCAGGGATACCACTTTATGTGCGTAGGACAGACATCGATCTGATCGACTGGGAATGTGATGTACAGTCCAGAGCGAGTCGCGAGTGAAGCAGAAGCAAAGGTAGAGACGCACCGGCGAAATCGGCCGCCGGTGACCATCGTGGCAGCTGGCACGACCACGCAGAATTGGCGCAGCACAAGTACACACACAAAGCGGGAGATAGCGATCTGCGCGTGTGCGTGCGGGGTGGGAACGCGCGTCTGTGGCGCTGCCGGCGGCAAGCAGTTCCGTTCATCAGGTTCGTGTAGGACACGCGGGGGTAGCAGCGATGCAACTTCCGTGCGCGAGGCTGATCGACTTGGCGGTGGCCCCGTGTGGTTTGGTGGCTTGTTTGCGTGGCGCGAAGAGCTGGGATTTGCTTGACGCACGAGGGTATCAGTCACATTCCGGTTCGCGTTTCAAGCTGTTCGCATGTCAGAAAGGGATATGCGTGTTGCGTTGGGGTGTTGGAGCGGGAGATAGGAATGTTGTAAGCTGGATTGACTGAGGCTGCGGCAAGGAGGGCGGAGACGATCCCGAGGCGGCCGCGTTGCAGCCGTGCAACAGCTGCGGCTCGGAGAGGCTGAATCTCCGGAAGAGAACTATTGCGAAGGGTAATATGAAGTGGTGAGCAGAGCAGGGGGCAGAGCAAAGAGACGAGAGTGTGAGAAGAGGACCGCAGGAGCTAGCTGCAAGTGGAAGGACGGGAGCCACGCCCGAACTAGCGCGCGCGTGTAACTCGAAGTACGGTGCAGAGGCGGAGAGAGGCAAAGTCATGAGAGGTAGCGGGTAGGGGGAATAAGCGGAGATGGTTAGACCGGGTTGGCAGGCTGTGCAATGAAAGAGAGCCTGGCTCACAGATGAGGCGGTGACTCCCATCGATCTGACATCACCGCCCGACCTACCGCCACCGCCCGCGCTCCCGCCCTCGCCAGCACACCGACCACCAACGACGAACGTCCGAAAGAAACACATGCACGGCGTGGGCGGTGCTCCCGGCCGGCGGTTGCTGAGGGCGCGCCGACACCAGCGTCGGAGCCGGCGCTCGTCCGAGGCCGCGGTGTGAAATGAGGCGCAGCGCCACCCAGGCCGATGATGCCGCTGACTAATTAGGCGGCCCCGTTCCGGGCTGTTCCATTTTGGTTCGATAGCATCGATAGCATTCAGGCTGCAGCTGCAGCCTCGCCTGCCCCGTCTCTCCCTTGCCTCTCGTCTCTCCTTCTCTGCTCTGTTAAAGTGCCCCCTCCTCCACCCGCTGTCCTTTCCCTGTGCTTGTCTCTGCGGACGACGACGACGACCACCGCCTACGCTACCACTGCCGACGCCTGAGAACAAGCGCACCCTCCAAGCACCGCATACACCGCCGAGCTCACTGCCTCGCGCCGCGCACACTGGGTCGCACAGCCGCGTCGCCTACCCCGCCTAGCATACCAGGGGCACCTTCCTCCTCGCCACCCGCAGCCCCCTACCCCACTCCACCCATGTCCTCACAAAACGCCGTACGTAGCCGCTGGCCACCTCCGTCTCCAGCCTGCGCATTGCTCACGCAGTCCCGCGCCGCAGATCCGGAGAAAGCTCGTCATCGTCGGTGATGGTGCGCCCGCTCTGCCTTCTCTGACTCGTCCACACGCAGCTGACGGTTGCCTAATTTGTCCTCTCTCCTCGAATGGCTGTGCCGCGTTTGTGCCACTCGTTCTTCCAGGCGCCTGCGGCAAGACGTCGCTCCTATGCTCCTTTGCCCTCGGCGAGTTTCCCAAGGAATACGTGCGTATCGCCCTTTCCTTGCCTCTGGCATTCTCGCCCCTTCGTTTCCCGTCCTCTCCCCTTCCGCAGCCCTGTGTTCTATTTTCGTCCACCGACCCTTTCGTCACCCTTCTGTCCTTGCTCCATGTTCCTGGATGTGCGGGAGCGGTATGACATCTATACTGACGTGCGCCTTCTGTCCTTTGCCGCATGCAGCAACCAAGTGAGTAGGCCACGTTCCTTGCATCCGGACACCGCTGATAACATCCGCATCTCATCAACGCATCGTCTTCAATAATTCCGCACGGCCCTGTAGCGATCTTCGAGAACTATGTCGCGGAGATCAGACTAGATGGAAAACCCGTACAGCTCGCATTATGGGATACCGCGTACGTGCTCCATGCCCATCTCACACTAGTTGCCTTAGGCTGACACTGCCCGTCACGGCACGCAGCGGCCAAGAAGAATACGAGGTACGCTTTGAGGATCCTTGCCAGCTGCGAGCCCGGGCTCATTAGACGTCTTTCTTCCCTTCCTCCGACTGTTCGCTCCGCACGCACGTTCGTTCCTTGTGTTCTTCGCTCGTACCTGAAAATGGCCGAATCTGCTATCTCCGCCGTCGCTTGCCCTGTTCGCCTGCTGGCTTGCGCTTGCGCTTAATTCAATAAATGATCTTACCTCGCTTGACCGGCAAACCGTCGCCGTGGGCAATTGCGTCACTCGTCGTCATGCTTGTGTTTGGCTTGTTTTCGCTTCGCTTGATGCGCGGTCTTCTGGCGTCGGTCTGGCGGTCCGTGCGTTCTTCATCTTCGTGCTCCGCCGCGCTTGTCTTGTGCTTGTGCCTCGACCTGTGATTCGTGCCTTGCAACCCTCCTTGCGACTGTGCTCGCTGGCACCTTCCTTGCGTGATGTGCTTGGTTGGGTGGATAGCGTTTACGGCCAATGTCCTACTCCAAGTCGCATGTCATCCTGATCGCGTTCGCGATTGATACGCCGGACTCGTTGGAAAATGTCACTGTAAAGGTGCGTGTCCTATTACACTGTGGTGCGACGGCAGTGCTGAGCGGGTCGCACGTATGAGTAGTGGATAGAGGAAGTACGTTCGATCTGTGGGCCTACGATCCCGGTTCTTCTCGTCGGCTGCAAATCAGATCTGCGACCACCAGAAGGTACATCCACCTCTCATCCTCTGCAAAAACCTCGCTCAATTGTTGACTGGATGTGAATGCCCAGGCTCACCGTCCGCGCAACAATTCGTGACGCGCGCGGAGGCGGAGCGCGTGGCGCAGCTGATCGGGGCGCGTGCGTACAAGGAGTGCAGCGCGCTGAAGATTGAGGGGGTGGATGATGTGTTTGAGGCGGCGACGCGGGCGAGCATGCTCATGCGGGAGGGGGTGCCGGCGCATGTGCCGAGTGCGGGGCATGAGCGGCGGGGGAGCCGCGGTGCGAATAGTTGGGAGGGGAATAAGTGTTGTGTTATTTGTTGAGTGTGGTGGTGTGGTGTGGTGGGGAGGGGGGGTATGTGATATGATATGCTTAGGATTGGATTGGATGTGGTGCTTAGAGGCCGGGCTGGGTGGGTGAGGATGAGGATGAGGATGGGACGGAGAGGGCCGCGATGCTCGTCGTCAGTGCCTTTTTGCTTCTCAAGCATAAGTATCATCCGTGCTGATGCGCAGTACAGGTCCCGCCGTCCGTCCGTCCATCCATTAGTGGAGGAGTGCGCCTGGCCCAGCCGGCCGTGTATGTATGCCGGCGCAGCTAGGTAGTTGTTGATCGTTGGTATTATTTTTCCGCATCTGCATCTATGCTACGTACGCACGCCTTGTTCATTTATCGACTCGTTTTATCACACGTAACACGTAACACGTATGGACACCTGCTTGTCTGGTTCTGATATGTTTATCGCTCGCTCGCTCGGAGTCGTTCGTTTGCTCGTTCGTGTCGTGGACGTTGTGCTGTGCTCGTGTTTGTTTGAATTTCACTGTCTCTTACTCTCAGTGTGGTTTGATTTGTGATGATGATGATGCCGATGATGCCGAGGAGGGTTGTCGTTGAACGTTGAGGCGGTGGTGTCGTTCGTTGAGGATTGTATGCGATTTTGGTTGGTAAAGTGATGTTGTGTGTATTTGAAGGAAGAGGGCGCGACGTTACCGGTGACGCGTGACGGTGCGCATGGAAGTTGCGAGTCGATGATGGAAAGGGAAAAACTCCTCCGAGGCTGCAACGGCGTAGCATCAAGTTCAACGTTGCAATTTTGAAGCTCAAGCTCGAGCTCCAGAGCATCAATTATAAGAATGGACGCATCGTTTCAGGATAATAACGATGTATAGGACGTTTGAACTGATGTCATACGCGTGATGTTACGCGTATGTTCGAAATTCGGACAAGCGCAAGTTGCGCAACTCTCGCGACACGTTGTCTCGAGTCCATCTCGTTCGTTAAGCTTCGTCAACTTCAGTATCGAGTCATAGGGTCCTCCAATGGCAACGCAAAGAGTTCTACAAGCGTATGATATCCTCGAGCTCATCTTCCTTTCGATCCGAGATGGTACCCGCAAAGGTGACCTGGCTCGTGCCGCACGGGTTTGTAAAGCATTCTTTCTGCCAGCAGTGAAGCTGCTCTGGGAGCGGATGTATGACCTCCTGCCTCTCTTCAAGATCTTTGAGGGGTTGCATCCGACTGAGGGAGGCTTCTCTCATAGGAAAGAGCTCGCATATGTGAGTTTGAAAGCACTAGTTGCGATTGAATTGTTCTGAGCCAGGGTTCCAACAGTGTTTCTGTAGGCCCATCTCTCCGCAAGAATGGACACGATACAAACTATATTCCCAATGCATCAAATCTGCTTTCTTTTCTCGCCAGAAGTGGACTATCCATCCATCTGCGCTGGAGTATATGAGCAAGACGAATGGTGGAGCCCCTCTTCTACCCGCTGTTCAGCATTTTGAATGGGAGCAGATATCACCACTGGACTTCAGCATGAACAAATTCACCTCATCGATGATGCGGGTGTTCGCATTCAAGTACCTCGGAGAAGAGCTATCACATGGATCCAGTATGACCACGGACAACGCAATGGAGTTCCACATGAAGCTGCTATTTGATGACCTCTCTGTCAAAGCCCATTCTCTGGAGGAGATCACAATATATGGAATCGACCAGCTCTCCTCCTTGCTCTCATTCTCTATTTGTAACAGATTACGCAAGGTCCATCTCACTATTGAATCTACACTCGATCCAGCCGTGTTGACAATGTTCGCTTCATTCAAATCCCTCACACAGCTTACCTGGGTGGTTTCAATATGGGTCACTCAACGTCTTTCGTACACTTGGTTGCTTTGAAGCACCTGCACCTATCTAGTGATGTCAATTCTCTCACCCACTTCTTCAACTCTGTGCTACTCCCGGGAATCCAATCATTAGGAGTTGCGCTACCTCTGGCGGAAGACCTTGACAGCTCTTGTGCTTTATTCGCATCAATCGCAGATCGATGCACAGAAACATTATCCGTGCTGGAAATCTACAATCACGATGGCAATTCGGCGCCTGGTACAGATGGGGCATTCATCACACTCGTCAAACCTTTATTCAGAATGCGACATCTGCATTCAGTAGAGTTGCATCTAGATGAGTGGTCGTTTCCGCTGTCAGATCAGGATATGCGGGAATTAGCAGAGGCATGGCCAAAGCTTTCAGCGATAGATATCATATACGATTCTGGTTGGCTTCGCGAAGCCCATCTCCACTCTCTAATATACTTTGCGACACTCTGCCCACAGCTGAGGTCCATTCGTATTACCTCACTCTTGACGGATCCACTCCCAGACCTCGATCCATATCCCATTCCATCTCACGGCCTCCAATCGATCTCGTTTGAACATCTCACGGATAGGATCACGAATCCTGGCGGGGTCGCATTGTTTTTGGATCGCATCTTCCCAAACATAGATGTGGCCGAATGCGAGTGGATTGTTGGGGAAGAGTTTTCTGAGGACTGGCAGGAAGTGTTGACACATCTGTCTCGTTTCCAGCTGGTAAGAAGCCAGCAGGATATTCGAGCAGGTCGGGCTTGAGTTCGCTCGTGCAGGTGAGCATCATGCAATGTTTCTGCGGTTAGAAGGGTTATTGAGTCACGCCGCCGGCCGCAGTTCAAAGGGCGTGGAGGACACGAACACCTCGTCAATGCATCGCTTCGGCGATCTTGGCCTTGCTGAAAGTCTCCTCGGACGCACTGATTTTTTCCGGTTCTACGACTTCTCTATCATGCGAATCCTCCCGTGAGACTGTGTTGGGTGTTGAACCTGGGACGTAGACGTCTGTGAAAGCACATCATGCAAAGATGTACTCCGAGATGTCACGCGTGTCCGATAATAACTGGACGGCTCTATAGCTGCTTTCAGGCCGTAACAAATGCAATGTGGTTGTTTGATGGAAGCTTCTCAACGTACCAAACGCTACCCATTCGACCCAAAATCTTTCAGCGATATACGTTTTTGGTACTGTGCAAATCCATGCTGACGCAGCACTGAGCGCTGAACTTGAGTGAGGCAGATGGCATCAAATATAAATTGACCTAAGACTTCCAGGAGCAAAAGGTGAGACGAGGAAAGCGCGACCAAAAGTTCGCGTCCAGGGCGCGCCTAATCGCGAGAAATATTCGTACAATTCGAACAGATAGCCGTTTATTAGGCATGTACAAGCCATTAAATCCTGCTTCCGGTCCCTCACTTGGTCTCGCTGCTGACTTGGAAGATCAGCTGAGATACCTTGCTGTGTCGAGGTTTGATGCTACAAAGGAACGGCTTCGGGTGCCTACGCGTTTAAATGGTCAGGACTCAGCTTTTTTGGTCACAAATGACTTCTCAAGGCTAGATCCCGGGTATAAATTCTGGGACAGGGATGATATCCTGTCCTGCTTCGTTGCGTTCCCTTCCGATATCCATGGTCGCTACTAAACTCGCTGCAATTAGCCAGACACTCGAGACGGCGAGCATACGGCCAGGGGAGACCCTGGGCCCGTGATCAAAAGGAGATGCTGTGCGTACTTACCGCCTTTTACGCAAAATGATTCCGAATACTTGGGACACTGTTTTCGTTCCACGGGCGAGTGACCGATGTAAGACAAGCATTTAGACACCGAGATCTCTACAAGCCAACTTGCCCCAATTCCTTGGCTCCAAGAGTTCCATGCAATGGTTGCGCGGAACATGCAGACTGAAATTATGCTAGTTGATTCAAAAGGAACCCGTTGTACACGACGATCAAGAGGTCTACGATGCGAACTCGAGATTAAGCAAAAGCAGACGCGGCGAGGTGAAATGATGTGGTCGTGGGTGGCCTACGCTGATCAGATATTCCTAATCCTGCCTCAGAAAATGTAACAGCAAGGCGACCGCCCAATCTGCGCTCGCCCGTTGTGACGCGCGTGACCGTAGCATCACGCTGTGTATAGACATGAGTCCCCCCCCTTACATCCAGACTGGCTGACGGACAAACTCGAGACTGCACCCGTGCTGCTTTTTCCTCGGACCTAGAGTACGACTGGATGCGCTAAGATGTCATGTCTGTCGACAAGCTTTCCACGACTGCTTGGAACTTCCGTTGTAGGTGGTGAAACATCCCTGCAAGTCCATTCAAGCAACCTCTAGTATTATATCCGGAGGGGCGACGACGGAGCCAATCAGCTTGGCACACACCCTGTGCTGTCTGAGCTATCTCTACAAAGCTATGCATTACCCATGCTTGTCAGCGCTCCTTTATCGATGCCCATGGCTGCATCGTTCATGGCCAGTTCTGCAGCTATGTGAAGTCACGCTGAATGCATATGTGCTCATTTTCGTTGGACGCTAGAGACCGCAGCTGTGTATTTATTGAACCATCCTGCAATGCACGTTGTCAACTGCATCAAAATGAGGCAATTACTCTCGAGGGATACACGACACCATCGCAAGCCATAGTTGCTGAGTTGCTGATTGGGAGTAATGGCTGACACCCACGCTCGAGAGAACATAGGACAAAGATAAGAGGAAGTGTGCCTTCGGTATATTCCATTCCACTCGCCCCAGTCGAATATCTCGGTTGCTTACAGCAGAGGACGTGTCCGAAGGCGTTAACTATCACGCAGATCTTCAGACCATAGGACTACGTCGCCGCTGAGATCTTCACTGCCGCGTACATATGCCATGCTTCAGGACATCGCATAGTTAAGTAAGCACCATGGCGTTTCTGGCACATGCACGTCCCATGGCTGATAGCATTGTTCAGGATGATAAGATACTGTGGCCTATCGCTCAGCCTCTTACCTTACATTTTAACAAGCGAAAGTGCTTCGCAACTTCGAAAGATACGGGGAACCTTGGCAGATGTGCATACCCCTGATATGGACTCATCTTCTGTATCGCGGCTCCAGTATGTGGAGTCGCTCAGCGCTTTCATCCCTTTATCTACTGCTAGTTCCAAGACGCTCATGTTCTCATTCTTATAACCGCCTTTCTCAATCCCTTCATGCAGTCCTTGGAGTACAGAAAGAAGGGCACTCTGGATGGTAGCTCTGGGAAGAACGGAGCCCTCCATGTCTCCGTCGTCTCTGAAAAAGCGGATACAGGCGCTCTCCTGGTCGCCGGCATCGCTGCGGATGTTGATCCGAAGGAGGCACTTCGCGTACGGCGGAAGATCGACTGGCACATTATGCCGCTGATGTGCAGTGAGTCATTCAGTTTAATCGTATCTATGGCTTTTAATGAGCCCGTATAACATAGCAATTTACTGGGTCCAGTATATGGACAAGCTGACTTTAGGCAATGCTGCAATTCTGGGGCTCAAGTGAGTGTAGGTCAACAATTGGTGAGATCCGCTGTGGAGCTCCGCCGTACAGGGCGGATATCCATCTGACCACCAATGAGTGCGTCGCTCCTCTGTCCTCTATCCGCTTACTCTCACGCTTTCAAAGATACAATTGGTGCGTCCTCTTTGCAAGTTCAATCCCAGCCGTTCCGAATGGACATCGTCACAGGCTGGGAACCATATTCTATATTAGCTATCTGATTTTTGAATATCCGCAAAACCTTGCCTTACAACGATTGCCGGTTGGCAAATGGCTCAGGTACTTCTTCCGCGTCTGCTTCCACATCGAGATTGCCACTCGCTTACACTGTCCATCACGCTTGTATAGCGTGAACATATTTGTATGGGGAACTGCCATGTGCTGCCACGCCGCATGTAAGGACTTCCGAGGGCTCTTCGCCTGTCGCTTCGTCCTCGGCTTGTGCGAAGGCTCGATCACCGCAGGCTTCATGGTCGTCACTTCTATGTTCTACACCCGAACAGAACAGACGCTCCGCGTTGGCTACTGGTGTAAGTGCCTCGTCCGTTCTAGATGAATCGCTCTTGACGAACACGATTGTATCTCCACTGTGTGCAACTCAAATGAAATGGACAGTCATGATGAATGGTACCGGTATGTCAGTTTCAAGTCATCAAGCACTCAGTCTTGACACGTTCTGGACAGCTCAGATCATCCTCGGTCTAGTCAGTTTCGGTTCTTTGCACACGCACACGAAGAACTTCCATCCCTGGCAATGGTCAGTCGGGTGCTGTCCGTAACCCTTAACTCCGCTGGGAAATGACACGGCTTGGCAGGCTTGTTGTCATAACTGGAGCAATTACTCTGAGTACTGCCTGTGCGTTCTGGTACGTCGCATGTCATGAATTACAGTAAAGACGAAGTTCACGATTGGTAGGATCATGTTCCCGGACTCGCCCACCAATGCATGGTTTCTTACCCATGAAGAACGCATTATAGCCGTGCAACGTCTCAAAGTATGGAAGCGAAATAGCCTGCTCATACTCCTATTGAGCTCGTTTTAACGTACCTGCTGCAGACAAATCAGACCGGCGTGGAGAACAAGCATTTCAAGAAAGAACAGTGCGTCCTGCGACTTATACGCCTTGAGTTTCGAGTGCCTCATGCTTTCCCCTCTGACCTTTCCACAGGTTCTACGAGGCGCTGACAGACCTAAAGACGTGGCTGTTCTTCTTGTTCTCTGCTCTGGACAATGTTCCGAATAGCCTTACTAACCAGACGCAAATCATCATGGACTCCTTCGGCTTCACGAACGAGGAGACGACGCTCTTCGCCCTTGTCAGCGGCACCATTGAATTGATTACCATATCGTCCGGCGTGCAGCTTGCTTCTCGGCTCAAGGACGCGCGAGCGTACGTTGGGTTCTGTTGGTACTTGCCGACATTATTGGGGATCTTACTGGTCAACCTGCTACCTTGGACTGACAAGGTCGGGCTGCTTTGTGGTCAAGAATTAACCAGTACACTGTCTTCTATGCAGTTCGGCTTATATCAATGCTTACACCATCTTCTGACAGATATCAATGTCACGGCGTTCGTGCTGTCTCTATCTTGGTTGACCAATGTCACAGCAGGCCATACAAAGAAAGTCACGTCCAATGCCATTATGTTGATCGGCTATTGCGTAGGCAACTCCGCTGGGCCATTCATCTGGCAGGCACAATATGAACCCCGGTGAGTACGAATCGTGTCGTCAGGGAAAGGCACTCACTGATCAGTGCGGCGCGTACAGGAACCATGTTCCTTGGGCTGTCATAGGCATCTGTTACGTATGCTGCATGTTTATTCTGCTCATCATCCGGTTCCTTCTGGCGCGAGAAAACAGACGTCGAGATATGGAGGAACGTGACACGACTTACGACGACGTTTACATCGAGGTTCTCCTACCGGACGGCACGCACGTGGAGAAGAAGGTAGAAAAGGTGCGTAATTCTGTCTATTGCCGTACTACGATGCACAAACTGGTTCGTTAACTCGCCATTGTTGCTTCGCAGGAGTACTTAGACTTGACAGATAAACAAAACCGGGATTTCAGATACGCGTTGTAGAGGTCGAGTTGACAATGCACAATCTCACTCGCATGTGAAGGCGTCCTTGGCAGGTCTATATCCCGGACCACTGCTTCAAGTGTCACTTTCGAGTCATCGTATTGCTCTCGTCGGAAAAATGGGGTAAAATTTCCTCCGACGTATGTCGGCCGTGATAAATAAGACATAGATCATCATTCTTCCTATCAATACAGTGGTGCGTAAACGTGCATACCACCAATATATCCCTCGCCAGGAGATATTGCAGATGGACTCTCACTTAACAATCACTACAGCATGCTCGGTAGCAGAACACAACGCCATTAGAAAGCTCACGCGGATGCAGTTGCAGTCGCTGTTACAGTCTGGCCCTGATCGTTGATTTCGGGTACAGCAGCAAAGTCGGTCGCGATGCCGAACACCGCGTTGAACGCGTCCGCCTGTGCACCGGTACCGATAGCTGCAGAGCTAGCCGCGGATGCGGCAGTCTGGCAGGTCGTTTTCGCGAGGTTGTTCGCGCCGCAGGCGTCATCGACCTGTTGACAGATGAAGCTGGTGATGACCGCGATACCATCTGCTGAGCCTGACGAATGGGTTAGACTCTGCAGTGATCGATATAGCGCATATTTGCGGCACTCACCATGATTGTACGAGCTTAGGTCGGCAGGACGGAACGAGGCCTCTGTGCAGCCATCGAACCCATCGCCGAACTCAATTTCAGCCACAGAGCAGGAACAGAAGTCACCAATCTGAGCCACCGCCGAAGTCGAGCTCGTTGAGGCTGCAAAAGCCGTAGTATTAGCAGTAGCGGACGCTGAGGTGGTCTAGAGCCGTTCATATAAGTTGAGTATCAAGAAGAAATAACATGCAAACACTCACAGCAGCAGCGGCAGTGGTGGCGCTCGAGCTCGTCGAAACGCGGCAGCCATGAAGGAACCAGCAGGGGCAGAATTCGTCACACCAGTGTTACTGACCTCGGGGACGGACGCGAAGTCTGTGGTGATACCGAAGACGGCATTGAACGCATCAGCTTGTGCTCCAGATCCCGACGGGGCCGAGCTGGCCGCCGCTGCTGCTGACGGACATGTCGTCTTAGCAAGCTCGTTGGCACCGCAGGTGTTCGTGAGAGCATCACACATGAACTGTGTGATGATGGCGACGTTCTGTGCGGACCCTACAACATCGAATAATCAGTACATTGAGATGATAAGGTTAGCAGAAGTTGATGCCAATGATCGTACGATGTCTGATTGACCGGCTGGAACGATGTCTCCTTCCGTCCGTCAAAGCCAGTATCGAACTCGATCTCCAGAACGCTACAGGTCCCGAAACCTCCAATCTGAGAAGTTGTCGTGGTCGTACTCGCAGACGCTGCGGAGGCCGTCGAGTAGACAAGTGGTCTCTTGCAATCAATGAACTCGACGATGCAATATCATCATTGTATACCGCGGCAGCGCTGGAGGTCTCGTGTACTGTTACAGTGACGGCCTTTGGTAATGCATCAGCGGTATGTCCTTCCACTTTGGTGAGACTGCCATACAGCACAAGTGGACGTCTCGTCACAAGCGTTGGGGTCGTACACGCGCGCAGCGGGGTGGGATAGATCCTGAGAGGACGAGCAACTGCCTGCCAGTTGGATAATGCCAGCAGTAAAACAGCAAATTTACAATATGTGAATAAACTGCGCCTAGGTCAGGCATATTGTTTCCTCCAAGTATTTCCGGGGTGAGTTAGTGGCATATATTGCCTTACGTCGATGCATCTTCTTCCGTCTACTTATATAATCAGAATTGTTCTTCGCACGCGAAAAACGAGCGCTAGATCCCAACTTCACTTCGTTGCAGTTACTCGAAGCACGCACTTACACAATGCTGTCCAATCTGCTCGGTTTCTTCTCATCTTATCGTGCCCACCATAACTCCTTCATCCTAATTATCGGATCGTCCAGAGTGGAGTGTATTCACCTCGTCCCGGAGGAGCCTGGAGTTGTGGAGATGTTTGGCTCATATTCGGGCCGCACTGATCGTCCCCCACCCCTCCCACGGACGATCACATCCATCCAATCCCGCGAGCCACTGGGCGAGCTCGAGGTCAGGGTCACTGAGGGCGAGTCCCTATTCGCCGCTCTTGAACGACTTCGTGATTACGTCAAGAAGGCCTACAACGCGTGCTCAACAATCATTGGGGATGACAAGGCGACGGGGGTTGATGCGGACGAGTTGAGGTTGGATCAGTGCAAGCATGCACTGATCCAAGGATTCCGTTCCCTGGTTGAGGAAGGACATAACAAGAGTACCACAGGCGCTCTCCCAGCGAAATACATGGTTGAACTGGCACGTATTTCGAGGTCGAGACCTGGATGTATCTGGGACGAATCGATGCTGACGAGTTTTCCGCATTGAGTACCTTTCTTGTTCCATGATGATTATTGAATACATTGAGGACCGCATATGTACGTCATCGTGGATATGCACTTGACTGCTTTATGTTTTTGTTACGTTACCATTATGATTTTCACTATGGCCTACTATGAGAACTCGTTGCACACTTTGTATGCCCGGCGTTCTTCTGTATATTCCAATAGGTACTCAACTGACTACGATGACAGGCTATGCCGAAGGTGTCGGACAATTTCGGGAGTCCTCCTACTGGTTTCCCTCCACGGGAAAGGAAAGATAAAGTATGGAACTGTTATGTATTTTTCCCGACTGCCATAGGAAGCAGTCTCCGGGCACACCTGAATGCAAAGTATCCCAGACGTTGCAGTTGGCAGAAATAAGCGTCAAAATCGAAATTCGGGTACCTTGGAGTCTCCTGACCGCATCTAATCGAAATTGCCCATCGTGCCGGCACCAGCGAAATTTGTTGGGTTCGTGATGCCCGTTACTTCTGGCTTTTGAGCTGGATGATATCAGCTTAAGGGTGGATCGCATAAAGAGAAGGAGAGTCCTCACTCACAAGAAGAAATTTCTTGCTCGAAAGTCCATGTGCAGTCATCATCCATACCCTGAGCGTATCTTTCGACATCCACGAGGGCCTTCCAGCGTGCAAGTTCTGCCTCTACGTTAGTCATCATCTCTCCACATTCCCTTTCCAGCACTTTCTCCAGAACCTCCAGAGGCTCTGCTCGCCAATATGACCGATGGCCACCAGAGAGCCTAGCTGCGACGTATTCGAAATAAGTAGGGACTACATTTGCGTATTCCCAGTCAAGAAGGCTGACGATGGTGAGTGTATTCAGATCTACAAGGATATTGCGATCGGATAGATCTC
Organism: Laetiporus sulphureus 93-53; assembly: GCF_001632365.1. Classification (NCBI taxonomy): domain Eukaryota; kingdom Fungi; phylum Basidiomycota; class Agaricomycetes; order Polyporales; family Laetiporaceae; genus Laetiporus; species Laetiporus sulphureus. The sequence continues at coordinate 209,764 of NW_024468551.1, forward strand.
CATGTGTAAGAACGAAGCGATCCGTCTTGACGAGCCTGCATTGCTGCTCGCGCAAAGATTCCGCGCGATGCGCGTCCACCACGTGGCCACAATCGCTCGCTCCCGTGATCCATTCCACTCCTCCACATTAGAACAGAAGTCATGGGCCGAAAAGCCGAGCTCTTTTGGGAGAACGTAGGGCTTGCGACCCGGTCGTCCAGCGTACTCGAACGAGGGCCTTCGCATCGCAAGCAAAGCATCACATAGCTGATTCTTGATAGTCGTTCGCTGTGTTGCGGAGAGATCATTCCACAAAGCACTAAGAGGGATTCCTTGCACGTAGTCCAAAAGAATCGCGCTGATATTGGGAGGTATCTGTATGAAAGCATGCACTCTCAGGACTGTGAGGGTGTCTTCAAGTACATAGCGAGCGAGGACTGTCATTTGGGCTTCACCCTCGCTGCCGCCGACTTTGAGCAGAAGCCCGTCGGGGGCACGATAGAAGTGGTTACCGATGATGGGAATGGTAGAGCCTTCGAGACGAATGAAGTCCTTACGCGTATGTGGCGGTGACTCCCATGTCTCGTTGACGAGTTCAGGCTCCCAATCAGCGCTCACGAACGTATGAATATCCTTTGATATGTCGTCCGGAGTGGACTGTCAGTTAAATGGTCAATTCTTCTGATAGTCCGCTAAAGTAGCATGAAGGCCATACCGAAAGTAGAACCATGTTAAGAACGATGCCGTCTACAGGCTTTACAATATGAAAATCTACTGCATACATAGATCAGCGTTATAAAGGGTAGGATAAATTTGTTTGGAAGTCCATACGAAGTGTGAAACGATTTGACCGTCTTTGCAATTCGCAAACGGTTCATGCAGTCTGCTTCGTCAGGAATGAGGAACGATTGATGACCCGGAGGCTCTGTGGGAGGGAGAGCAAGCACACTGTCGGTGACCGCATGCGTGACCAAGGTTACGTAATGGATCGCGCCTATCAGTCATACCTGGTCCCGCTCGCTAACCGTAGCCCCTCCATTCTAATCAGCTACGAAAGGCTATGTACTAAAATTCGGAACCTCGAGAACCTTCTGGATGAAACAATAGACGAAAAGGAAGGTATCGGAGATGAACACTCTGGACGCCCTGGTCCGATTGTACGGTACGTACCTGGCAAAACCTCTTTACTTGCAAACCAGAAAAGATGTTTCCACAAGTGATGTGTCATCCATTGAAGCAAATGGTGTTGTTCGTCACAACAATAGTAATTCATGCTGCAGCGCGAGACGAGAGCAATCATGTAGTCTTAGCAACTGCTAGACTAGCAAGAGCAAAAGCCATGTCAGTCGCATCATGCATGGGGTGGCGCGATAAGACCTCGGCGCGGTGCCAACCTGCTCGCCAACCGTGAAACCAGAACACCTCTGAGAGTCAGAATGGAGGAATATTCTGATTCTGACAGGCCTGGCGCGGTCGATCAGATTATGTGCGCAGCATAGTGGGCGCTGGCTTAATCGAGCTATAATCTCCAAAGCGACTCTGGAGGTGCTTCCACGCCCATAATCGCATCCTCTACGATTTTGCTGATGCAGTCGAACTTGAAGTTATCTGCTCGGCGTTCGCAGCGACAAACGTCACCAGGAAGCGGCGGCGATGCGACGGAAGACGGTGAACGAGTGCAGCGTTCTTTCAGCTTCTCATGCAGTGCGAGTGTCTTCCGCCTGTCGAGCTGAGGTCGCAAGCGAGTCTAGTCAATAAAGAGGTTACGTACGGTTTGTATAGTAAGAAGATCAATATCCAGCATCTATTCAAATATGATGATACGCAACGGCGATTCGGGGTGGTTAACGTATTGACCAGGCGATTATGCGCCAGTCGTGGCGCGATATAATCGACCCAGAATCTCTCAAAATCGGTGCAATAATCATCACAGACTCGAATTCATCGATGTCACTGACCTTGGCTATTTTCAGGCAGTGTACGCTGAAATGCAGCCAGGTTGCCGATCCATCCTGTAGCGGTCGTGGCAAGCCTTGGCGCGACAGCATTTGTATATTCTGATTGATCTACCGATAGAAGATCACTATGTGTCACGCTTTACGCTCTGCCGTATCACACGCTAAATTATAGAACAATCAAACTTGCAGGTGCACAATCGACTCAGACTCGCTGTGAGAATGGTCGCAGAATGGTCCGTATTGGCCTCTCCTGATTTTATGTTGTGACGTTTCGGGTACGAAAATGCGTTGACTGAAATTCGGCCAACAGGACCCTAAATTATGCGGTTTGCGATGAATCTAGGAGAATCTCGACTTGATTATCGACGTGCTGCAGCAATAACACCCGGCCTTCAATCATGATTGCGCGCTCACATATTTCCGTCGCACCTTCTTTCGCATCTTTCCATGATACAGTCGGACTCGAAATCCATAGCATGGAATGCCCCGGGCTCGCCAGTCGGAAATGCAGATATAAAATGTGAGGCCGAGGCTTTGAGGAACCTTAGTTCCCGAACACTCTTAACTCCCAAAGCCAACTTCGATGTCCAGCACGCTTTCGCTCGTCCTTTTCAAGCAGTCCTCACTGTTTCCTCAGGATACTGCTCATTGGGCCTTGTGCGTCGCTTTAACATCCAAAAAAAAAATTTCATGTTGACAGTGTACCCGAACTACTTCTTTATAGGTTCCTTGCGCAAAATGGTGCACCTACTGGGACGCTCTTCCGTGTCTCCAAAGAGTCTTTAATTGGCAGGACCAACTACCCGGGGCCAATCGTTGACCAAAAACCCACCGATTCTTCGTCTCTCCGTTCCGTTGTGATCATCAAGAGCGGGAGTAATATCACCGACGCCGCTTTGCACACGGCGTGCCTCGCAGCTGCTCAGGGTCGACCGTTTGACCTTATCGTGAACAATTGTCAGAGATTCTGCACCGAGGTGTTGGTTAGGCTGGTCAATGCCGCATACATCTCGCAAGCAGAATTTGATGCTTTGGCGTCGAAGGGCTTCACACCGCTCGTCTGAACGGAGTACGCAACTGGGAATACGAAGGCCAAGGTGGGTGTTATTCGCTATGGTTGTACCTGCTTATCGATAAACATATGTATCTTCTTCGCAACACAGTTCCGGCCGTTTGATCACCATCCGACAACCTTTGTTCACGTTGCTGGGGAACATGCTGCTGTTTTGTGTATATCTATCGCCTTTCCGCATGTTTTGATCGTCTATCCCGGGGAGTCCGATATGCAATTGTTTTTGACCAATTTATATTATACCGCCACCGGCGGTCGAAGACGAGTTGTACATGGGTACAAGGCATCACGAAAGCTCATAATATGGCTTACGACACTTTTATCCATTTGCTGTCACCAAAAAAAAGACAGGAAGTTCAAGAAAGCATCAGCACCTACTTGTCTTAAAGTCTCCTCCGGATTTGAAGCTCCTTATCGTGCGCTTATTGGCTTGTGCGACCCACAGCCAGCAAGAACAAGTCAAAAAGGACGTGCTCGAGCTACAAGTCAATTGGATTTTGTCTGACCTTGAAGCGTAGCATAGGACTAGTGAAGTACTAGGGGTGTAAGTATGCACAGATGGTTTAATCTCCAATAGATATGTATCTATCCCGGGTCAAGGACCGCGAGTGCTTAAGTGAAAAGCTTGCTGTACTAAACATCGCATTCGTCAAGCAAGCGGCCGATGTCGGACCAAGCCGTTCTGTGGCGCAAGACGGTGTTAGCGACAAGGGCTTGTACAGGCGGCCGTGCTCTCGTCATCTATGAAATGTCTATAAAAGGAGCCTACGTACCGTCTATGACCGGTGAGCAGGTGGACGACGCGGCATTCCGTAGACCTGGGGACTCGGGAGACGATTTGCCGGGAAGAAAGGGTGTGGTTTGAATGCAGGCTCGATCGATACTAATGATCGCGAAACCTCCGATATGCAATATCAAGCGGGCATTGGGAGCAATTGTCTTCACTCTAGTAGATCTTCTGTGCATAGCAGAATCACATCCGTGGAGTAACTTGCTTAATTATGAATCACAAACCCAAATTGACGCGGGGGCAGTGCAAATATGTTTCAGTAAAAAATGAGAAAAGTCCGCTTTTCAACATCATTTTCACTTCGTCCGCTTTGTGGACTTCTGAAGTGTTTTTTTTTTCAGGTTGTCTCAATAGAGTTCTGAGCGGTATGACTGGCTCTCGAGCAGTGTGGAATGAGTTCAACTTCGAGCAACCTTGTACAACATAAGAACATTTTCACGAACGACTCGACTCGTTCATGAAATCCAATCTTATTAATAAGATCGATCGAAGCTACGATGATGTTCTCACGGCTTATTTGTTCTTCATGCGGGCTGGCCAAAATTACATTTACGACCCAGACAAGCCTTTTCGACTCTTTTCAACCACCTGAAGTGACCTGTTTTGATGCCACGTCTAAGGACCCATGCCCACATGGTTTAGCCTCTCATGGAAAAGCAAGAGATGTCGATTAGGATAGGCATGCAGTGTACGATCTAACTTCACGGCCAGTTCCACAGCTATGTGAACTCGCGTTGAAAGCGTATGTGCTAATTTTCATTGAACGCTAGAAAGCGCAGCTGTAGCCGTATCGAACAACCCTACAGCGCGCCTCGTCACTGCATCAAAATGGTGCAATCACTCTCGAAGAATATACGACGCCATTGCGGGCCATAGTTGCTAATTGGAAGTAATGGCTGACATCCATGCTCGAGAAAACCTGGAACAAAGATCAGAGAAGCGTGCTCTCGGTATCTTTCAATCCACTCGCCCCAGTTGAGTGTCTTCCTTGCTTACAGCAGACTCGGAGGACGTGTCCGAAAGTATCAGCTATCACGCAGACCTTTAGACGATTCGGAGGACTACGTCGACGTCGACGGAACATTGCCGTGTACGCATGCATCAGGAAAACTCAAATCCGGCTTTTATCCACTTCGTGTCGCAAAAAAAGACAGCAAGTCCAAGAAAGTTCTATCACTTTGTCACGAATCACAGCGAAGATGAAATTCACGATTGGGTAGGGTCATGTTCTCGGACTCGCCCACCAACGCATGGTTTATTACCCATGAAGCACCCATTATTTCCGTGCAACGTCTCAAAGTATGGAAACGAAATGGCGTTCATATGTAATTCTATTGAGCTAGTTCTAACGTACGTGGAGAACAAGCGTTTCAAGAAAGAGCAGTGTGCCCTGCGACTTATACGCCTTGAGTTGAGAATGCCTCATGCTTTCCTCCTCTGATATTTCCACAGGCTCTACGAGGCGCTGACAGATCTAAAGACATGGCTGTTTTTCTTGTTCTGTGCTCTGGACAATGTTCCGAATAGCTTGACTAGTCGGACGCAAATCATATGGACTCCTTCGGCTTCGCGAACGAGGAGACGACGCTCTTCGCCTTGTCAGCAGCATCATTGAGCTGGTTACCATATTTTCCGGCGTGCAACTTGATTCTCGGCTGAGGGACGCGCGAGCGTACGTCCGGTTCTTTTGGTACTTGCTGATACTACTGGGGATCTTACTGGTCAGTCTGCTTTGTTGTCAAGAATTAACCAGTACATTATTTTATGTGCAGGTCGGGGCTATATCAGTGCTTACACCATCTTCTAATAGATATTAATGTCACGGCGTTCGTGCTGTCGCTATCTTGGTTGACCAATGTCACAGCAGGCCATACAAAGAAAGTCACGTCCAACGCCATAACGTTGATTGGCTATTGCGTAGGCAACTCCGCAGGGCCATTCACATGGCAAGAACAATACGAGCTCCGGTGAGTACGAATAATGTCGTCAAGGAAACGCACTCACTGATCAGACCATGTTGCTTGGGCTGTCATCGGCATCTGTTATGTATGTTGCATGTTTATTCTGCTCATCATCCGGTTCCTTCTGGCGCGGGAAAACAGACGTCGAGATATGGAGGAACGTGACACGATTTACGACGACGTTTCCATCGAAGTTCTCCTACCGGACGGCACGCACGTAGAGAAGAAGGTAGAAAAGGTGCGTCAGGTTCCCTGTTGCCGCGGTACGATGCACATATTGGTTCGTTGACTCGCCATTGTTGCTCCACAGGAGTACTTAGACTTGACAGACAAACAAAATCGTGATTTCAGGTACGCGTCCATTTGACAATGCACAATCTTATTCGCATGCGAGGGCGTCCTTAACAGGTCGATATCCCGGACCACTGCTTTAAGTGTCGCTTTCGAATCATCATATTATTCTCGTCGAAAAAATGGGATAATACGGCGGCCGAGCTGATTTTTCCATCAACTTCTCTCCGACTTCAATGTGTCAATCCGTAGTCTTCATCCTGTTTGTTCTAAAATTTCCTCGGACGTATGTCAGCCGTGATAAATAAGACACAGATCGTCATTCTATCAATACAGTGGTGCGAAAATGTGCATACCACCAATCCATCCCTCGCCAGGAGATATTGCAGATGGACTCTCACTTAACAATCACTACAGCATGCTCGGTAGCAGAACACAACGCCATTAGAAAGCTCACGCGGATGCAGTTGCAGTCGCTGTTACAGTCTGGCCCTGATCGTTGATTTCGGGTACAGCAGCAAAGTCGGTCGCGATGCCGAACACCGCGTTGAACGCGTCCGCCTGTGCACCGGTACCGACAGCTGCAGAGCTAGCCGCGGATGCGGCAGTCTGGCAGGTCGTTTTCGCGAGGTCGTTCGCGCCGCAGGCGTCATCGACCTGTTGACAGATGAAGCTGGTGATAACCGCGATACCATCTGCTGAGCCTGATGAACAGGTCAGAATCTGCGATGATCGATATCATATAGTTGCGATACTCACCATGATTGTACGAGCTTAGGTCGGCAGGACGGAATGAGGTCTCTGTGCGGCCATCGAACCCATCGCCGAACTCAATTTCAGGCACAGAGCAGGAGCCGAAGTCACCAATCTGAGCCGCTGTTGAAGTTGAGCTCGATGAGGCTGCAGAAGCCGTAGTAGTAGCAGTAGCGGACGCTGACGTGGTCTAGAGCCCGTTCATATGAGTTGAGATCATGAAGGAATAAAACACAAACACTCACAGCGGCATCGGCGGCCGCCGCGGCGGTCGAGCTCATCGAAGCAGCGGCAGCCGTGGAGGTACCAGCAGAGGCAGAAATCGTCACGCCAGTGTTACTGACCTCGGGGACGGACGCGAAGTCGGTGGTGATCCCGAAGACAGCATTGAATGCATCAGCTTGTGCGCCAGTGCCGGCAGCAGCGGAGCTGGCTGCTTCAGCTGCGGTTGCACATGTTGACTTGGCGAGCGCATTCGCTCCGCACGTGTTAGTGAGGGCATCGCACATGAACGAGGTGATGACGGCGATAGCGTCAGCAGAGCCTAGTACTATGTATCAGTACAACAGGAGGCATCCACTTTCGGACAAGACGCACCATGGTTGTACGAGGTCTGGTTCACTGGCTGGAACGCGGTTTCAGTCCGTCCGTCAAAACCAGTACCGAACTCAATCTCAGGAATGGAGCATGAACCGAAGTCGCCAATCTGGGAAGCAGACAGAGTCGATGACGCCGCGGCGGCACTGCTGGTGGCAGTAGAACTGGCGCTGACAGCCTGCAGTGCATCCATTAGCATGACGAGTCATTCAGTCTTACGATTGGACTTACAGCAACGTTGGTGAGCGCGCTGGTAGCAGCAGAAGTGGTGGCCGCCACAGACGAAGCTGCCGCCACATTGACACTCACCGTTGCTGTTACTGTCACTGTCACGGTAGGGACCTGCGTTTATGGATCAGTGACTTGACGTTCCGCAGTTGCAGACATGCATAACATACAGCGCAGGTGGCCGTGTCGCTATCAGTGGTGCTGACAATCTGCAGCACGGCGGATATCAGCAAGATTAAATGTCCTACTGAATGCATGGAGCTCACCGCAACATTGGTAACCGTCGTAGAGGTAGCAGAAGACGCGGAGGCTGCGGCTGCAGTGGCAGTGGACGTCAGCGTCACTCCTTGGTCGCTGACCTCCGGAATTGCAGCGAAGTCAGTGGTGATACCGAAGACGGCATTGAACGCATCAGCTTGTGCTCCAGATCCCGACGGAGCCGAGCTGGCTGCTGCTGCTGCTGACGCGCACGTCGTCTTAGCAAGCTCATTGGCACCGCAGGTGTTCGTGAGAGCATCACACATGAACTGCGTGATGATGGCGATGTTCTGTGCGGACCCTAGAACGATGAATAATCAGTACATTGAGACGATAAGGTTAGCAGAAGTTGATACCATGATCGTACGATGTCTGATTGACCGGCTGGAACGATGTTTCCTTCCGTCCGTCAAAACCAGTACCGAACTCGATCTCCGGAACGCTGCAGGACCCGAAATCTCCAATCTGAGAAGTGGTCGTGGTCGTACTCGCAGACACTGCGGAAGCCGTCAAGGTAGAGGAGGCGACAGCCTAAACAAGTGGCGTCAATCGACGAACTCTATCCAATGTGATTGTTGCATACCGTGGCAGCACCGGAGGTCTCGTCTACTGTTACAGTGACAATCTTTGCTCATATATCAGTGGCACAGCCTTCCACTTTTGTAAGACGGCCATACAGCACAAGTGGACGTATCGCCACGAGCGTTGAGATCATACGCGCGCGGAGCCGGGGTGGGGTAGATTCTGAGAGGACGAGCGATAGCCTGCTTGGACAAGGCCAGCAGCGAGAGAGTGAAGAGAGCAACAGTCGGCTTCGAGAACATCTCGCAAAGGATTGGATTTACAAATGAAGGTGATGCTGGCCCGCGCGCACTGTAGTTGAAACGAAGGTGACTCCTGGTCAAAAAAGAAGGGACGGTCGTTCAACGACACGGGAGAGAATGACACCCAGGGGAAAGAAAAGAATCCGGAAAGTAGAGATTGCATACTGCATGACGTGCAGCTTTTATGTTCTCCAGAAGACATGAAGGGACATCCAAACCGTTCCTTGGCAACGACCATTACGGTCACCATAACAGAGTAGATCATAGATCAGAGGATTCCGCCTGTCGTGTGCCTGGCATACATACGGGCGTTGCTGCATTGCATCGACGGTTGTCCAGAGAACCAGGTTGCTTCTGAATGGTTGCTAGGTTCTGCCTTGAGATTTAAACTCCTTGTTAGAAGTACGTTGTGCGCTATGGTGAAGTCCGGGGGTTTCGCGAACGTTGTTCCAAGCATGCTCGCTCAGTGGCGTGCCGTATGTTGGAAAGTTGCTCGGAATAGAATCGTACTGAATGATTTATTGCTAGCTCCAGAGGGATATGATGACCGGGCCGTCTGGAGTCCTGAATGTCATAGTAGCGAGAACCCGTGCACGAGTCTCGAACTGATTTCCTTGTAGACGATGCCATAGTAATCGCATGATCATAAATGCACGTCGGGAACGAGGACGCGAGTGCCATGTGGGAGCGAATGGCGAAGATTCGTCAATAGTCAAAGTTCGAACGAATGGGGTTGGGCACATCATGTCTTGTCAATGTAGAAAATTCATGCTCTTGTCCCTCCCGAGGCAGCTGAGGGCCATGGTCCATAGTTGTTCGAAAAGCAAGTAGCTGGCGGACGTAATGAAACGGAGCTTTTGGTTGATGGTGTATCATATATGGTGATTAATCTCTTTATGAAAGAAATTGTTGTCCGATATGGTGTAGTGGCTAACATTATCGCCTCTCACGCGATAGCCCGGGGTTCGATTCCCCGTGTCGGAAGGTTTTGTGTTTATCGACGGTGTTTCGTGGCCTCAAAGCTTTTGTAAGTCTTCTTTTTGTTGGGTATCAGAAAAGGTTCCATATTGCTGTTGAACAGGTGCACAGCTACGATTATACATGTGTCCTGACCAGTTACATGAAGTCATATATAAGTATACCTGGCTTCTCATGATCGTAGAATGCTTCGCGTTTGCTCTACGTTTGCTCCGACTTCAGCATCCGGCTGGAACTCATATAGTAAGCTTACTGTCCTCATTGCAAACTCACGTACGCTGTTCAGTATCAGGGCAGGTCTAATCCATTCAATCAACGTTAATCTGCGAGATGAGCTTGACCGCGTTCTTCGATCGCGGACGGATATCGCAGACGAAGGGCCTAGGATGACTAGTCTTGTTCTTGAAGCTGTTCAAACGAGAGATCACAGAAGTTCGTACCTAATTGTTCCAGATGCGAAGGAGATGACAGGCTCGATCTCCTTCCCTGAGACGTCTCGGGCCTTGTGGATACTGAAGATCGCGAGGATGTTGGCGACGGCGAGCCAGATGCTCTCGTCGCCGAATTGCCGGCCGGCACACAGTCTGACATGAGGTGTTCAGCAATGGATCACCCGATAGATACAAGAACAAGATTCACCGCCGACCGAAGCCAAACACTATGTTGTATGGGTCGCGTGTTGCTGCGTCTGCAGGGCTCATCTCGAGGAAGCGTTCCGGACGGAACGCATCTGGCTCGAAATACATGTTCGGGTCTCGTGTCATCGCCCTGTTAGCAATCCTCAGCCTGAACTTTATAGTAGATGTGATCATGACGTACCAGATGTTGGCCATCACCATGGACTCTCCAGGGATGTGGTATCCCCTATATTCGTCATCTTCCATGAGCTGGTGGGGTAGACCTGAGGTGATTGTTCAGCTCTTAATGCGTGCTACGCATGTGATAGACACATCATCGAACCTAGAGGTGCTGGAGGATTCCACCTGACATATGCATAGTCAAGTTGACGGCCAGCGGAACACGGCGCATGATTGATTGAAACATACCGATACACCTCCCTGAGAAGGCAGTCTACGTATGGAAGGGACTCTCTATCCTCGAACTCTGGCAAGCGACTGTTGCCTATAACACGGTCGATTTCTTCTTGCGCTTTGCTGCATGCTTCCGGGAACAACGTCATAGCCAGCACGAACGATTTCAAGCTTGTTGCGGTCTATCACACGCAAGGTTCAGTATAACCGTCAATCTGACAGAGCAATGATCGCCTACAGTATCGGTTCCGGCTGATAGAGCAAGTCAGTTAGTTAGTGGCTTGCTTTCAGCTGTATGAAATGTCCTACCTCCATACACAATATTGGCGGCACCTTTCACCTCGTCTCTCATTTCAGGTGACATATCTCCATCCTTTGACATCTCCTCAATCAGTGACGATAGGAACGACGGCTTTGCTGTCCCAAGGACCTTCCAGGAGTACGTCAGGTCATCTGTGACGAAATCTCGTGTCCCGACATACCATCGCCTCCTTCACTTTCTCGTACGGCGTGTCAATCATTCGCTGTACCAGTTTCCTGACTTCATACGCTCTCTTTTTGAAACCGCCTCCTGGCATCCATTCTGGAATGTACCGCACTAATGTGAACAGAGACCGTCCTGTTAGAAGCCCTGATGTGAAATGAACAGGGAGGCGTGCTTACAAAACGGAAAGAAGTCCACCAGTGTCGCAGCTGCACTCCCCGCTTCAACTGTTCCTGCCAAGGCGGCTTCCGACAAGTTGATGAACTCGTCATCCGCAGAGGTGACGCTGTGCCCATAGGCAATCTCCATCATGAGCGCGCCGACATACCTATGCCACGTTGTAATCAGCCACGAAGGCGTGGTCATCGACAAAACCGTCATCACGCTATTACCTCTTGAGATGCGAGAAGTGGTCTTCTGGAGTTTGAAGCATTGAGTGTAAAAGACGATTCGTCTCCCTGCGCTGAATCGGCTTATAGCTGTCCAGAGCGACCTTCGTTTGTAAGGCTGTCTGAATCCATTTGCGCTGCAGCTTCCATCTATCGCCATACGGGAGAATCGTCACGTTATGTGTAAATCCGATCCTGTGTCGAGTAATCACGAATGAGCACTCTTCGCGTCTCCGCGTGATCTCACGCTCTCACATCTCGGTGATTAGGATGAAACGCGGCCTGTCGGAGTACTTGGCCCCTCCCTTTTCAAGCAGGTCTTGTGCGGCTTGAGCGGAATTCAAGATCAACAAGGGTTTCCGGAACAGCTTAGCATAAATGACATCGCCTGCAAGAGGCCGCTGCAACGTCAGAAGGAGACCGTTATAGCGAGTCATTGTGCATCATACCATACTGCTTTGTCCAGTCAGCGAATGCTCTCTGTTGATACTCCAACGGGACTTGATGAACGTTCCCTAGAACCGGAAGGGGTTTCGGGCCAGGAGGTAGACGGTTGTGCTTGCCGTTCGTCCATGGAGCATAACGGAGCACAACTAGTACGGCGAGCAGAACGACACTAATGATCGCGCCCATCTTCAAAGATGTGGCAATATCTGGCAGGCGGGCTTAAGATGATGTGCTGGATGCTCGCTATAGCGTCTATGGTGCCTTTTATCGCACTAGCACGCTAACAGGCTTCACATTATCCGTCACATCGAAAAAGCGCTGATGAGAGTCGATGGAATGTTCCTGTGTACCTGACGTGCGATCTAGACGCTTCCGCGAGCTCCGATGGCTCGCGGAGAATCGATCTTCAAGATTGATACCTTGCGAATGTGAAAGTGTGAAGAAGTTTAATTTTCGCGGAATGCGACCTACATAGTATGATGGTGCTGTAAACTGCCGTCCATGCTGCTCAGAGCTCTGGCGGAAGATCGAGAGGCTGCAGAGTTTGCAATAACATTCTGTCAAATGAGAAAATCTAACTTACAACGAAGAAGAGCGGAGTGTGGTCTCAATGACTTGGAGCGGTAGTTTTACCTGGAGTCATCTTCGGAAGTCTGATGGTGTGGATGTCCGCCTGTGCCGCATGCTGTTCACAAGGCACCGTCCGTATATAGCTACTTAAGGTGGCCAGATCTGGCATATCGCGACTGTAACAGAGGGTATGCATTACAAGCAATCGAGCTTTTAGGCGAAGTTCCGACGCGGTTGCGCTCAACCGTTGAGTGGCGAACACGTAACGCCTGTGACACACGCGTGACGTCACGCGTTTTCGCTTCGTAATTTTTGATATTCAAAGACTACTGCTTTCACATGGTCGCGTCAACCTATAAAGCATGTAATACGGTCACCAGCAGTGCATTTGAGCCAATTCCCGTACAGATTTTCGTTGAAGTCTACAAGATCCGACAATGAGACTATGCAGTGTACAATCAGGCTTACTTTCAGTATGCAGGCAGATAAATTATTCCTTCGATCAATCAGCACATATAGACTCATGCCTCACTCCGGTCCATCCCATCGTCATCTCTTTGAGATAGCAGCTGCGCCACCTTTTCAGATCGCAGTCTGATGTTGCATACGAACGGATTGGGGCGCCTTAAATGCTTTATGAGCGCGCCATCGAACCCTCGCCCAGCCTGCATCCTACCTGACGGTTGCGGGTGAGAACGATTCCATGGGATCTATCTCGTCTCCAGATGAGGTGCGATCCTTCGAGATATCCATTGCGGCCACCATCGCTGCGGCCACTAACCAACAGCTCGAATCAGCAAGGAAACGGCCAGGGCAGATCCTATCGCGCAGTTGAGGAATGCAAGTACATCATACCTAGCAGTGACTCGCACCTTCGTCCAAAACCGAATATATATTTGCGTGGATCGGTCAAGTCATCTGTATCCGGGAGACTTGGGTGGAAGCGATCATTGTCGAAAGCATCAGCTTCAGTATATATCTCTGGATCTCGCGACATAGCCCTATGGGGTCATGAAGAGGAGAGAACACAGTGATTGGTGCGAAAACTCCTACCAGATGTTTGCGATAACTATGGATTTTCCAGGTATGAGATAATTGCGGTATTGGTCGCCTTTTAAGACCGCATGCGGTAGGCCTGAAGTCTCATGGTCGAGTATCTGAACCGGTTGACCAATGTTCTGACTTATCGAGAGGCCCGGGGCAAGACCATCTGCATTCAAGATAAATTCAGGACTGGGAAACCGAGTAGGTGCGAGAACATACCGATACACTTCTTTCAGAACACACTCTAAGTAGGGCAGCACGAGCCTATCGTCCAGATTCGGCAACCGCGAGCGTCCAACGACGGCATCCATTTCTATCTGAGCCTTCCGGTACACATCTGGGTACAAGACCATCGCTAAGATGAATGAATTCATGACAGGGAGGCGGACGATGTTATTCTCATAACTTGGCGTGCTGACTGCTCTTACCTTCGTACATCAAGGCAGCACTAGCTTTGATCCTGCGCTCATCTTCGACGTTCGTTGCGAGTTCAGAAGTCTCCTCTAGGATCCGCCGTACGAACGAGGTCTTAGCAGTACCAGATGACTACAGATGTGTTATGTGCGATCAAAAAAGCATGAAGCGTTGACGCACCATTGCAGTCTTGACACGCTCGAAAGGCAGGTTCACAACTTCTTCTGCCGCACGTCTCAGTTTCAAGGCCTTGCGCTTGAATCCCGCTCCCGGCATCCCGGACGGAATGTACTGGACTGCAATCCGCATAGCCCGAGTATCAATCATAGTATATCTCGGAAAGAAGAAAAGCTCACGAATTGGGAACAAATCTGCCAAGGAAGAGCCTGCACCGCCGAGGTCTAGGGTCCCCGATATCGTCTCGTGCGACATACGAATGAACGTGCCATCCGAGGATGTCGCCGTTATTCCATATAGAATTTCCATCAAGACACTCGCTACGTATCTATACCGTGAGGGTCAGCATCTCCGCGAGCTATTAACAAGTCTACATGCTTGCTGATGTGCTCTGCGAAGTTTTCTGGGGCTTGAATCAAGTCCGAAAGCATCGAACGGACTTCGCGTTGCTGCAGCGGCCGATAACTCTCAAGAGTACTTCGTGCCTGAACCGTTGTCTGCGCCCACTTGCGTTGTCGTCGCCATTCATCGCCATAAGGCATGAGGCTGTAGTTTGGATGGAAGATTCTCACTCTGCGGATGTGTGAGCTAATCAATTGTATGATGCGCGGACTGGCTCAGGGCTTACAACTCAGCGAGTATGACAAAGCGAGGACGATCTGAGTAGATGGTGCCGCGCTTCTCCATCAGCTCCTGTGCCACTCGTAGCGTATTCAATATCACGACATTCTGATGAAAGAAGCGCGCGTAGACGATCTCCCCTGATTGTGCTTCAATACAAGCTGGCTGATATGATAACGCAAAGAACGCACCGTATTTACGAGCCCACGTGGTGAACGTATAGTACTGATATTGAGAAGGAACCCGATGTGCATTCCCTAGCAGAGGAAGTCTTGCAGGACCCGGAGGCATTCGGAGACTGCGCTTTCGCTTGTTGGCGACGGTTACGACGACATACACGAACGTGAAGCACAAGAAGATGGCAAGGCATATACTTTGCTCGCGGCCTGCAGCCATATCCGTCGTAGAAGGTAGAGACAGATAAGGTCCCGCTGCTTTTCAATATATAGTGAGAGAGAGTGTGGGACGTACCTAAGAGCGCTCTTGCGGCGAATCATGTACGGTGATATCAGGAAAACTCAAATCCACTCGAAGCTCGAGAACCTCCTCTTTAACTCCTTCTCGCTGGTTTTGGCTTTTACAAGTTACAAGAGAATAAGCACGCGCTAAGAAGCTCTCAACTTAAAAAGTCCAAACAAGCTTAAGGTCATGAGACTTTCTCGGACTTGTTGTATCATAAGCCGCATTTGAGTTTTCCTGATAGTCTTGGTTCGGATAGGGTCCCGCCTCATGAACTTGTGACTTGACTATGGAAAGAGCATCGTGGTAAGACGAACCTGGTAAATGTGGAACAATATAGAATCAGAAGTTAGATTCTTCGTCCGTCCCGACATGAATGTTAAAAGATTCACCGGCAAATCCGGTGGAAGCGAAGGTGCTTGAATAGAAGGCTAGAAAGTTCCACTTGGAGTTCCAGCTTCCGAGTATCAGCGGGCCTGTGGTGAGCGACTTGGAACATCGATTGCTTTGAATGGAAGCCATGCTCGTACCTCCGATTCTCACTGCCATGTTGAAAAGCAGAAACTGCCACCATCAAATAGAAAGTGGGAAGCCTATGATCACCTGACGTGGGCGAACACTTGTGCAGATTGAGACGTTGCTGGAGAAGTAAGCATCTATGTCGCTGCAGCATCGGCATCAAGGCATGCAAAACGTTGAATACGGCATCACAGGCTGTCGTAGCGTGAACCAACAATAGCACTTCGCAGCAGCGCTCGACACGATAGGGCCTAAAGTGTCACTGACGATCAAGTACTAACCCTTATGGCATATTCCGTTCGATAACCACTGAAGCCAGCATTGAATGATAGCACCGCCAATCTCGGTGCCACATTGTGAGTCACGTCTGTCATCGAAGCGCGCTTTTCTATCTGCGAAATAAGGCTCATGATTACTGAGTTCGGGCGACCGACGCTGAGAATAGCGAATTCTCACGCTGTCAGTCATATCGATGTTAAAGTCACTCACGGAGAGGCAAATCGGTCGAGAAAAGTCATTCCGTACATCTCTGACTGGGATCCTCTCAACGTTTTCAGTCGAGTCCTGGCTCTTACAAAAACGGTCCTGCCGTAACGCACCATGAGCTTAAGAGGCTACGTCTATACCTGCATGAACGATCACGTTTGCACAACGAGACGGCTTTTGCAACGCTATTAAATTGATCCATTAGTGCTTCAAATGAACAGGCTGACGATAACTTGACCACGAGAATACTCACCACAAGGAAACTGATCCCCGACGGGTTCTCGGCCCTGCTTTCGTACCGCTAGAGCACAAGCCCTCCTTCTGTTTCATGAAGCAGGCGTATGCACTGTTCGTATAGGAAGAGAAAGCCATCTTTCATGTTGACGGCATTAATTTTCGTTGCTTTGGCCACGATGGTTAAGATGGATGTAAAGTCCGCATCAAGGCTGTGTTCGGAGGCCGCATAACTAACACCAGCACAATTAACACCAGCAACTAGCCTTAAAGCTTAAAAGCTTAACCAGTCAACACAGCTCAGACTCGTGCACACGGTGCATCACGTTCAAGACTTAGCGCTGCGGAGTCAGGACTGATAATTGCTGCCGAGGGTAGCTTTTCCGTGCAGTTCACGGCGACTTGATGTCAAGGAGTGCGCGTCATGATGGAGCTTCGCAAACATTTCAAGCCGACCATCTCATCCAATTAAATTTAAAGGAGACGACGGCCAATGATGATGATCAATAGTTCTGCAATGTTTAGCCTGGGATCCGATATGGGGCTAACATTATCGCCTCTCACGCGATAGCCCGGAGTTCGATTCCCCGTGTCGGAATATTCTACGAATTGTTTTGCTTGACTGTCACGATGTGTTACGCCCGTCCCGGATACCTTGATGGAGCGTTCCCTCGGGTTTGCGAGCGAAATTGTTGATCTCCTTTGGCATTGGCCGTTGCGGCCTCCGGTTTCTTTTTTTCTTTCAGAAAGAGATGGCACTAGAATCGAGCGCAGCATACAAAGCGCACAACCAAGAGCCACTACTAGTACACCAGTCAGAGCGAGACATAAGATCCCAGCAATTGCTTTGGCCCGCTTGACGATCACCTGTCGCACTCTCAGGACTCGAAGTGAGAGCCAGAACGTGTCATCGAGCTTGTGCAATTGATGTTAGCTCCTATAGCTTGGATTCTTACAATTAGAGGCAACTTCTCAGTATGACAGTGAAAATGCGGCATGCCAAAGGCGACCATTCTGCTGTGATATGAGTGATGATTGCCAACTTGATGGTCGGACAGCAAGCCAGAGCTCAAACGGCCAACCACGACACTTCGCCTGCCAATGGTATCAACCGAGCGACCAAATTTCGGACCTTCACATATAATACACCGCGAAGTACTTTTTACATCGAAAGGAAATACTGAGCTTCTGAGACGAGCTGAATCGTGAATGCATGTGTTTAGGCTGACCTGGCTTCAGCGAGGATCAAGTCAGCAGCATGCTTAGTTCTAGGACGGATGTCACATTTGAAAGGCTTCGGGTGCCTGCACATTGTTCAGAGGAGCTCGTCGAAGAAATTAAAGGCGGGAATACATACTTGACTGTCCCTGACACAAAGTCAGCTGGTGGCATAATCTCCTTTCCGGACGAGTCATGAGCCCTGCGGATGTTCAATGTCGCTACCATACTTGCGAACGCCAGCCAGACACTTGCGTCTGCGAGGAAACGACCAGGGCAGATCCTACAAGAGTGGCATTAAGTATCATGTAGCGAACACCTTTGCACTTGCATCGCTTACCGGCGTCCGAAACCGAAAATGATCATGCGTGGATCGACAGGATCATTATTATCTCCGCGGAGTTTCTCAAATCTCTCGGGACGGAAGGATTCAGGATCAGGGAACATCTCCTCATCCCGTGTCATAGCCCTTGGTTCGCATTAAAATGATATCCTCGTGATTGTGTCATTGAGGTACGTACCATATGTTCGGCACAACCATGGCGCCACCTGGCATGCGATAGCCGCGGTACTCATCATCTTCCATAAGCCGGTGAGGCAACGCTAGAATCACATCAGTAACTCCGTCCATCCAGTTTGAGTATCACACCTATTAGACTCACATAGGGGCACAGCGGCACTCCATCTGATGCACGCCTTATCAATCGCTATTCGCTCATAGAGAAACGAACGTATTTACCTGTAGACTTCTTTCAAGACAGATTCTAGGTATGGTAGCAATGCTCGGTCGTCGTGGTTGGGAAGCCGTGTGTTGCCGATGACAGCGTCCATCTCAGCTTGCGCTTTCGCAAAAACTTCCGGATTGCAGACCATGGCCAGTACGAATGCAGTCATGGTAGTAACTGTCTGCGCTGTGGATCAGAATTGACCATTGAGGGATATCTCCGAATTTACCGTATCTGTGCCCGCTACAAAAGCACATGATTTATTAGTACTGTTCACAATTCACCAAAATTCGAGCTTACCTCCGTACAGAAGCGCTGCAGCGCCCTTGAGTTCGAATTCATCCTCTTCCGTGGGCTCT
The DNA here is from genome assembly GCF_001632365.1 of Laetiporus sulphureus 93-53. Taxonomy (NCBI): domain Eukaryota; kingdom Fungi; phylum Basidiomycota; class Agaricomycetes; order Polyporales; family Laetiporaceae; genus Laetiporus; species Laetiporus sulphureus. Next base: position 228,630 of record NW_024468551.1, read on the forward strand.
GCTATCTCTTCGAGGATGTTTCTAACGAAAGAGGGCTTGGCAATGCCCGCAGCCTATGTAGCCAAATGAGAATTATATGACTAAATATGACTAAAAGCGCAACTGCCGGCGCACCATATCCTCCTTGACCTTAGAGAAGGCAATGGTCCGCGCATGTTCACCCATGGCCTGGATCTTTAAAGCATTGCGCTTGAAGCCTGCCCCCGGCATCCACGTCGGCAAATATTTGACTATCGAGAACGATCAATATCTTGAAAGCATTACGCTGTGAGAAAAGCCACGCTTACGGATCGGGAAGAAATCCACTATCGTAGAACCTGCTCCGCCGGTCTCAAAGACGCCTGTGCTCACTTTCTCTGCCATATCCACATATTCGTCGTCGAGATAGCCATAGCCTATCTCGAGTAGCACAGCACCGGCATACCTGCAGATGACTGGCATTGGTAAATCCACATTTTATGAACATCGCATCATAACTACCGGTTGATATGAGCAACAAACTCCTTCGGCGTCTTAAGCATGCTTTGAAGGAATATCTTGGCCTCCCGTTCTTGCACAGGTTGAAAGGCATTGAGGGACACTCTAGCTTGCAAAGATCCCTGATACCACTTGCGATGGCGGCGCCATCGGTCCCCGTATGGCATAAGGGAAAAGTTAGGATGGAAGGAATAGACACTGGATCGCATCTGAGATACAAGTACCGCGAGCATCTTTCGAACACTCACAGCTCGCAGAACATTACAAAGCGTGGCCTATCAGAGTATATGAAGCCCCGCTTCTCTAACAGATCGCGTGCCGCCCGAAGGGAGTTGAGGACTATGATCTCCTTCTGCAAGATGCGAAGGTAAAGTACATCCCCTAAGGTACGTCAGCGTTGAATCCATTGAGAAATAACGAACTAAGTCTTGCTCACCGTATCGTCGAGCCCATCGAGCGAATGTCTCCTCTTGGAAGTCAAAAGGCACCTGATGCGCGTTTCCAATGATGGGAAGACGGGGTGGACCTGGAGGAAGAGGTAAAGCATGCTTAGGAGACACATAGCCGTGATACAAGAGAAGGATGGCAATCAGCACAAGTGCTGCGCACAAAATGTAGAGCTGCGACTCCATGTCGCTCTCCCATACAATGTGCAGGGTTGGAGATGCAAGGCCCTGTTCTCTATTTATATCAGTATGCTGTAAACCGCATCCGTCGAATAGTAAATCGGAGCTCAAAGGAGTGCCCTTTGCCAATTGGTGGAACAAATAATGTCCATACGAGTACAACGGTGACTCCACATGACATATCGCATATCAGAATGACCTCAAGAATCAAGGCGCATGCATCTGGCAGAGAAGCTATGAGACGCTCCAGGAAGCATCGGCGGTATTGGAGCTCCTCTGGAGTGGGAATAATAGGAGGGTGAATCGGAGCAGCTGACGTGCTCTTCGCGGAAGTTGGAACGCGCATTGGCTATACCTTTGTCCTTGAAGTTCTTCGCGTGGAGAACTTCGAATGCTGAAAGCGGAATGCAAAGCTTGACAGCGAAAGAGTATTACAACCGAACAGGTGTAACAAGCTGCGCAATGTCAATATCGACGTCCGAAGCGGCAGAAGACAAACACATATAATCACTAACTGCCCAGAGCCACAAGGGAGTTTAAACTTTGTTTGATCACCCTGAGACGACGTTATCTTTAAGTCTGTTACGCTGCAAGGATCGCGTTACTCACTCATTATTTGTGTATCATAGTATGAGTACCACACCAAAGACATGAGGTCTGGAAACGCACTTGGTCGCGATAGCACGAGTTTGACAGCGACGTCACGGTTCTTACCCTGGGGATGACCTTGGACGCATATTAAGTGTCAATAGTCTGACATTCAATGTGCCGTATCGCAAACCCGACTCGCTCGAAAATTATTACTAGCGATCCAGCTTATGTTCGTTCACGGTTCACCCAATATTTCTCTCGCCCTTCTTGTTCGTGAGCAGTAAATGAATGCCAGAGCATCTTCTAGCGTCACGATTAGGGTGGATTGGGACTCTGAAAGTTCAACGTTCAAGGACCAGAGGGCGCTCAAACCATGGGCTTGAGAGAAGCCTTCGCTGCGCGTGACCGAAAACGAACGTGCGTCTGTGACAACACGTAAGGACCAACGTCCGACTCCTGATTTCCCATTGCCCTCAGGTACCTCCCTCGAATCCGAGTGCTGTGCTCGCACGCTACGTATTTTCTGCCTCTTCAAACAATACAGTCCGCCTTCACTACGCCCCTAGATCTGGCTTGTATTTTCCCCGTTCATATCTAGCCTTGTCTCGGAGTCTGAAACAATTGTGACATGTGGTATGCTCAGCATCACTGTCCGTTTAATTATCCGCTTCTCATTTGTCTTTGTCTGTCCAGTCATCGGTGTATCAATGCGACCTGCAGGCTGAATCGCGAATAAGCCCCAATTGGCGCATAGCAGCTAGCAGCCGCCATCCGCTCTGCCCCCGTGCTGCTGGTGATTCACACGTCTGTAGGCCATTGAATTGCCCAAAACGCCGTCAACCGGTCAGCGACCTAGCCGAGTCATCTTGCTTACCGCATAGATAGGTTCCGGGAAAATTGGATGCCACGATGTACGTCCTGATAAGGGCCACCATTGTCTTTTTTCGCCATGACTCGCGGAATCATGCCTGCCCGCGAGACTCGCTCATCTACTACGGCGCGCTCGCTTCATCTCTAACAGGGGCAGCAGTTGTCGTACATCCCAATCTGGATACATGCTAATCGTCAGCAGTTCTCACCCTTTTCCATCTTTAGCTGGGCATTCCCTCTCGTCAGCCTTCCGATGTCCTGCGAATAGCTCAATCCGCTTCGTGAACATTGCCATTGTGAAAGCATGCAAGAACCGAAGATGCTTCTGTCCGCTGCAGGGCCGCTTCTGCCCCATGTCCACGTAATGAACGTTATCGGCTGGCCGCCGTGATGTGAAATAGAGTTCAAGATAGGTCTGCTATCTCCTTGACTTTGTTTTCGCAAGCGTTGGGCATGTGATGTCGAATCATAGAACCGCAAGTGGTCGCACAATCGTTGCCATGAGAGCTTTGGCAGTCTCTTCAACGAGGAGAATGGCCCGAAAAGTGGGACGTTGGTCGATGGTCTTTTGGTAAAACAGTCTCAGAACAGGATACGTGTGCTCTCATTTTCTGCCTCCCTTCAAGCAGCAAAGTCAACATGGATCGGCTCGCAAAATCCTACGTTATGGTTTTTTAAGAGGTGGTGGTAACGAGTCTGGGCTAAGGAGGGAGCATAGGAAAGTGCAATCATCTTAATAACAGTACTTAAAAGTACATGATATTGTCAAAAGGTATAGCCGGTCTGGCTCCTTGGCTTGGTTTCTCACAAAGCTTGCAAGGGCGGTGCACGACGGCCAGACAGCTGAAACGTTAGGTGAGCGTAGCAAAGCAGCTTCAATTCTGAGCGCGATTCCAGGGCAGCATCCGATTTGACGAGTATCAGTGAAAGCCCCCCGCACCATTGGCGACGCAGAGGGACAGAATGAGTGGATTGGTTATATGCGGTGGACTCAATCTGTCGCCATCTAACAATCATAGTACCCGACTCCTTCATGATTGTGTTGCTATGTGGTTTGCGTGTACGGAGTGATGTATTGCATGCTCGTTATAGTCTATGGTGCTTTTCGTTGCGCCAACAAGCTCGTCGGCTTATTACATTCTGTCACGTAGAGGACAGCGATGAAACATTCCAATAATGAGGATCGTTTATTGAGTTTTTTATGATCTCATCGATGCGCTGAATCTGCGCATCCAACATCTCCGTCTCCCCCGACTCGACAACGTCAAGGAGATATCATGCTCTCCTTGCAGTTCCCAGTCTGCGAGATCGAAGCCGTAATAACTGTCAGACAATTCCTCTGTAGACCCTCCACCTTCTGCATCAACAGCGGCCTCGGGAGTCCCAGTCCATGCCCACCCATTGCCTGCAGCTCGACACCTGCCAATTTGGACGAGCCCATCGAGCCATCCGCGCGTTCCAAACCACTCTTCACGCGCTGTTTCGATGCTGTGGCCCGTAAAGGCGTAATACGCGCGAATATGGGGAACATGCTGCGCAGCCTGCGTTTCTCGAATGCTCTCGCACGCTTTCGCGTCTTCTTCGTTCTGCATCTCGAGCTTCTCTGCGGCGGTGAATGTATCTTCCAGAAGCTTAATCATATCGGAATCGACTTGGTAAACCGCGGGAAGAGGCTGGATAGAACTGATTAGCAAAGATCGAAATAACATATTTCCTCGATACCTGATCATCAACACCAATGAATGAGTTCAACCCAGCAAAGGCATAGCGGTATGCGTCCGGAATATGCCAAGCTGAGGGAGTACGAATTCCGGCAGATTCGCTCTTCTCTAGTTGATCTAAATACCGTGCGATGCGCACTGATGGAACGGTGCTTGGAGGTTGATTCCATGTGAGAGGTGCCGCTGTTACATACTGTCGGCCTTCATCGGTGTTAAATTGGCTCTTGGTTACGAGAGAGGGCCTCGGCGGAATAGCCACTCATCTCGCAAGGAGGACGGGCCATACCAGATGTACGAGTCATTCAGCTTCGGGATGCCTTGTATTGTGAGATCAGCCAGGACTTCTACGTATACCATCTGACCAGCGGTAACAATCGGACCTTGAATGTCGATCTTCTGAGAAGGTTCTGTCAACAGAAACTGGCACAGAGTTCAACGTGGATATAATTCATTGAATAAAATTGAACATACCAGGCAGAGACGGGGACCAATCGAGCATATCATCATCAGCGAATCCAGAGCGGTAGTAATAGTATAGATTTGTTAACATGCGCAAAAAACGAGAATAGTCCCGTCCACCCTCAAAACTCCAAGAATGGGAATAGTCAAGGAGCTCGTCAAAGTCTGAGAAGTATCCTTCTGCTAATTTGATGCCAGTCCACATCTTCTTCTGTTCACGGACTTGCAACATGTTAGCGATAACGGTGCCTCGATTGCTGAGGACCTTGCGCCACGGTAGGTCACCTCTCAAAAGAAATAATACAGTGTCTGCAAAGGAATTGAGGTCATCACGACGGAAAAAATCTATAAAACAGAGTTGAGAAGAGAGAAATGCATTCTACACAGAAGACTTGCCTATTCCGTAGTGTGCATTGAGACTGGCCCAGGTAAGTGTAGCCATTATGTGTTTTCGCTCAATGATAGGCTGAGCGGGAATTCCCGTCTGATAACGACGAGCTATACCGAAATTAATCAGTCGCACACAATTGGGGTCTTGCACAGAGAGGAGAAATTATCAGGCTTGACTTACCGATGTATGATCCCGTGCGAGTGTATGTGTTCCAAGGCTGAGAGGTACAAAATCCCATTGCTTAGAGATAACGCATATGTTGACAAATGGAATGTCCTACCATCTGATTAGCAACAGGTAGGATTGTCTTCAGTGGAATGCGGCAAAAGGTCCTTCACGCTGGGGCCAAGCAGCGCCATCGCAAGATGTTCGAAATGTTCGAACCGGCCATAGGCAAACACTGTCGGAATCGCCTCATGGACATGCAAAAGCTGCAATATGCGGCCTCCATGCTGAAGCATCGTGCGTTTGCGGCGTAGAGAAACCCGCGACTTCTTCACTGCCATCCTATCGGAGACATTCTCTCCTTTTGTGGCGTTGAAGACCATACCCTGCGGGACAGTCGCTTAGTTAATTCAATTCACTGTACTGGCACGGGAATTCACTAACATAGGCGTCATATCCTAAAACCGAGCCAAGTTTGAAGACAAGCTGCAGATGCAAAATGGTTGAAGAGAGGACACGAGCGCATTGTGACTGGGCCGCCAGCAGTGCCGCCAGTAGCCGCCAGTGCAGTCAATTTCTGAATTACGTAAGCGTTCCGTAACACTCACAATCTCGTTTCATGCAGCTCGTTTCGCTCTCTTGATCGTAATTAAACACGGGCCTGTTGAAACTCCAGCTCTCCGATCTTTTCTGAGCGGTCCTCGTATACACTGTTGACTGTTCCACTCGGTACGCACAAGCTTTACAAATATTTCTGTGGTGTCTTTCGTTTCACTTACAATGTGGCGTCTCACACCAGCCGATACTCTTCGCTCGACAGCACCACTACGAAATATGGGCCAGTATTGGATGATGTGCGTAATGCGCACTGCGGGAACAGACGACTACGTGAGAGACTGACGAGGTCGGATAGCATCAATCTCGACAAGCGAGAAGCGACTTCGCACTTGGGAAAGCTGGGTGAATGTCTTTTTGACGGTATACCTGAATCTCTTGTGCCGTATTTTGCCATACCCCTTCCCCTATCGGCTCTTGATATCAAGAAAGAGTTCGTCTGCCAGACATCCACTCGATGCATGACGATGTTCTAATTTAGTAGAGTGGTGTAAATTCAGGTCCATCCGCGAACTCAGCACTGGGATCCTTGGACCTCGCACCCGAAATCCTGTATCTCATCTTTGATGAGATCGATGATCTGCGCGGTGCCATCTCGCTGTCGCTCACGAACAAGACATTGTCCGACATTGGACAGGCCCGTGTGTATGAGCTGGCATGCAAGACGACAGCGCCATGGGCCGGTGATCGCGTCATATGCGCCGGCGACTATATGCGGTGGCATGATCTGCCAGTAGGCATGCTCTCCGAGAGCGAACTCTACGAATATCGCAGCCAAGATGAAGATGAAGGCGATGGCGACTCGAACGAAGAGTACGACTCATACACAAACAATCCCCGCAACTTTCACGACGTTAGATGGCGGGAAGCGCCCTCTAGACATTCTGAACCTGATGTTCTTAACATCAGCAGCATTCATGATGCGTATTTTCACTACAACGTGTCGTCTTTCGAGCGCGAAGAATTTTCTCGCCGGCAGAAGCCGCAATACTCGATCGATCTCTCGAAGGATGAGACTCACGGATGGGTATTATGCAGCATCTCGAAGCGGGAGTACGTCAGGGCCAGCGTTGTTGCGGCTTTGACGGGCTCTAGCGCTAAAATGCCTCGCGGGATAGGAGGGAGAGGCGGCTTCGGTCTGGGTCATGTTCTCATGAGCCAGATTTGCTGGTCCTCTGACGACTCTATTTCAATGAGATATAAGGGTGACTTGCATCGCGGGAGGTGGGCGGGTGATCGCTTGTCCATCACGACAATGGACAGACTGGACAATCACGAAGCATGGAAGGACACGTCGGAAGAGGTGGTGAAGAAGATTACGAAAATTTGGGATGCTGACTGTCAAGGGTGGCGATCGCAAGTAAATTGTAATGACACACCGAAGTGATGTGAGTGAATTGTTGTAGCCATTAATCCCAGATTGATAACTCTAGGTGCCATATGCACTCTCTAACTTTCATCGCTCGATGTCGATTTGACATCTCTTGGGCATATTGTATTTTTTACGCGTGGACTCTCTGTAAGCTCATAAACCATAAAGGCGCATCTGTCCTTCTGCAGAGATCAAGGAACGGTGTTCTACACATTTCTTCGTTTGAGATGCCCGGACTTCTCTTCCTCAAGCACCCTACCTGCAGTCAATGTTCCTGTGCTGGCAGCCTGTCGTAAGACCGATTTGACGATCTGCACCTACCGGGGACGGATCTCACAACGGAAGGGCTTCAGGTGACTGGCTCTTCATCGTGAGAAGACATGCTGGCACAGATGCAAAACTCATACTTCACTGCGCCCGAGGCGAAAGCCGACACGGGCGTGATCACGTTCCCGGCTGTATCGCTGGCCTTACTGATGTCCAGCATGGCGAGAATGCTCGCGATCGCGAGCCAGATTGTCGAGTCGGCAAATTGCCGCCCGGGACAGAGCCTGCAGAGTGGCGGAATCAATATGGGCTGATAAGGGGATGATATGGAGCAAGTGTACCTTCGGCCGAACCCAAACACGAACTTGCGCAAATCTCTGAATTCTGCGGTAGATACATCCATTTCGCTGTACCTCTCAGGGCAGAACTCATCGGGGTTAGGATACAGTGTATGGTCATGCGTCATGCACCTAAAAAGACATTCAAAAAAGGAAAGTGAGGGAAAGTCATTGGCAAACCAGATGCTTGCTATGATCATCGTGCCTGAAAGTATATACCTGCCTCGATACTCGTCGTCTCCAATGAGTTGGTGAGGCACGCCTGCAAAACCACATAAGAAGGTCCACGTTGTACGGTTGCAGACAGTCTACTCACAAAGAGGGACGGGAGGGTTCCATCTGCAGCGTCATATGGATCAGTCGCCGTGAACCCACAAGAATATTATGGGCGCACCGGTAGACCTCCAATAGCACATGCTCGAGGTACGGCATCGAAGCTCTATCATCGACGTCTGGGAGCCGTTCGATGCCGACTGCCTTATCGATCTCGGCCTGCGCTTTCTTGCGGACGTCAGAGTAGAGCACCATAGCGAGGATGAATGTCATGAGGACGGTGCATGTCCACGATCCGATTGAGAACGCGGGTAGAGCGCACGCATACAGCGGAACTCACCGTGTCAGTACCAGCTGATCATGACAGAAGGGACGTTGGTTCGGAGACGGGAGAGAAGAAACGCGGACGATGTACCACTGTATAGGATGCCTCCGGCTCCCATGATGCTGTCTTCGTCGTCTTGGCTAAGTCGCCCCTTCCTGGACTCCTCTTCGAGAATTGAACTCATAAATGATGGCTTCGCTGTGCCTGATGCCTACCAGAAAGTCAGAATAACCCGACGCACAACATACACGACCTACCATCACCTCTTTGACCAATTTGTATGGAACCTTTAGAAGTAGGCCTTTCTCTTGAAATTGGCTCCAAGGATCCACGACGGCGTGTTCTCACTAAAATAAACAAGAGGTAGATAGAAATTAAATAGCTCAATAGTCTTCCCGCACACCAAGGGTACGCCACTCACGGATAGGAAAGAAGTCGATAACGTAGCCTCAAGACTCCCAGCTTCCAATGCGTCCGTCACAACCAGCCGAATGAACTCATCGTTGTCGGGCGACTTTGCAGTGTGGCAATATCCGATCTCCATAACAAGAGCCCCGAGAAATTTGAAAGCAACGTCAGAAGAGTTGTAGCGCTGACAGCGTAGCTCACCCTTTGACATGCGACGAGAAGTCATTAGGCGCTTGAATCAACCCATCCAGTAGCCGGATAATCTCTCTCCTTTGGAGAGGACGATAGGCTGTCAAGCATGTGCTTGTCCAGAACTGCGGCTTGCAGCCATCGGCGGTGACGGCGCCACAGCTCACCATATGGAAGTAACGCAGTATTTGTGTTCAACCTCACGCTAATCGCACAATCAGAGAGACACCTCAAATAGTATGAACTTGACGCACAGCTCTCTCAGGATAACAAAACATGGTCGGTTTGTATAATTGACTCCACGTTTCTCCGTGAGATTGCACGCAGCCTCCACAGAACTCATTATCAATATGGGCTTGAGAAAGAGCCGCGCAAATATCACGTCTCCTAGAATGTATGTTATTCAGCCGGAATCCGACGTGCACGCCCTTTAGTGTAACAAGACATACCATCCTTCTTGCTCTATTGCGCGAATGTAATATGCTGATAGTCTGTTGGTATCTGATGAACATTTCCAAGCAAAGGCAGAGACTTCGGTCCCGCGAAGAGAGGCTTTCGATCTGTTTCATACAAGGGCCGACACCACGCCACGTAGACACCCAGCAAGATGAACACAAGCACCAAAGCTATAGAGGTATGCATTGTGAGCCAGCTTATCGAGTTGTCCTGAGGCATCTTCCTGACTTATCGGGACCAAGAATATTGGAGATGCAAAAAGGGATGTTCGGCACATTCACGTTGCGTACTAGCGCTGGCAAATAAATTTGGAGTTCTCACAGCGCGATAGTGTCTTGGTTCGGATTACTGAGCGTGAGCTTGTGGAGATACTCATCATGCATGCGAGCTATGCAGCAGCCCTCACAAGAAGTCTAAACGAGCCATAAAGACATAAAGAAGCGCCTCAGCGCGTGACGTCACGTATATTCTCACGGCTCGGGGCGATGCGTTGCTTGCACCCCATATTGGTGGTGAAATATTCTGCTTCAAAACCTTTTGGCTTGCGTCATCTCATCATTGTACGGCTAGCAAACATTGCGACTGCATAACGGGATTCCTGCAGCTTTCAACTCCTCTCCACATGTCAGACTGCAATAGTCATGCCTTGATCAAGAATGAGCGTCCGCATTTCCTGCGACCGCGGGCTTATATGACAGCGAAATAGTTTCGGATGGCTAAACGAACATATTTTAATAGGCGCTCTCCGTTCAATGTAACGATGCATACTTTACAAGGCCAGGAAGAAACGCAGGAGTAGGAGTGATGACATTCCCTTTATCGTCTTTTGCTTTAGCGATGTTGAAACTTGCTAGGATAGTAGCCATAGCTAGCCAGATGCTCGAATCAGCCAAATAACGCCCTGGACAAATGCTTGATGGCTTTCAGTGGCTACATAAAGCTCAGAAGGGTTGCTCTCACCGCCGACCGAAACCAAACACAATTTTGCCTGGATTATACAGTTCCATGGTCTCCGCGTCGAGCTCGTCAAACCTTTCCGGTCTGAATGCTTCCGGATCTGAGTATATTTCTGGGTCTCGAGTCATGTGCCTGCACAGGTTGCCGTCTAGTGCAGTGTATGTGAGCGAGGTGAATGTGTGACACATACCATATGTTGGACATAGTCATCGTTCCGCCTGGAATATGACAACCTAAATATACGTCATCCCTGGTTGAAAGATGTGGTATCCCTGCATGGATCATCAACGATTTGCAGTTCCAAAGCGCACTAGAAATTACCCAGCGGTACCGGAGGATTCCAGCTGTCGATTTCATTACTATGGTGGACGACTGGTAGTGTTGCAGCAGACGTACCGATAAACTTCCAAGAGTACCTGGTCGAGATAAGGCAATGAGCCTCTATCCGCTAGATCTGGAAGTCGTGAATTGCCAACGACTTTATCGATCTCCATTTGCGCTTTCTTGAAGACTTCGGGATACAGGACCATCGCCAACACGAAGGTTTGTATGCTGGTGACCGACTACAGCGTGTCAAGAAAACCTATGATGCGCAAAGATCGGGGACACTCACGGTGTCTGTTCCAGCTAGTGAGTGGCAATAGGAGACGTGAACAGTGTATTTATAATGACTGCTGGTCCACACACCATTGTAAATGCTTGCAGCCGCACCCGACAAATTGCGCTCGTTGTCTTCAGACAATTCTCCGTCCCTGGTCATTTTATCCAAGATGGAGGATACGAAAGATGGTCTCGCGCTCCCACATGCCTGCAATATGGGCGTAATTGTAAGCGAAGAATGAATCGTATCGCCAAACTTACAATCTGCTCTTTGACCCACGTGTACGGAGTGGTTTCAGCAATCTTGACCTGCTGTCGAATACGCAGTGCATTTCGTTTAAATGAAGATCCGGGCATCCACGTCGGGATGTGTTTCACTGGACGCGGGAATACCTGTGGATAAGCCCCCATTTCTTGACTACACAGTCGTGACGAACGTACAAGATGGAAAAAAGTCGACCAACGTGGACGCGAATGTGCAAGCTTCGATCGTATCTGCAGAAGATTTTGCTGCCATTTGGATAAATTGGTCATCTTCCAACGAAGTCGCCGTGTGCCCATAGGTGATCTCCGTCAATATGGCACCCACATAGCTATGTACGCCTTAGACCTGTGACTCTGGTGTGCGATAGAGCGCACCTTGTGATGAGCGATGCAAACTCGTCCGGAGATTGCACGAGCCCGGTCAACAAGCGATGAACTTCCCTCGCGCGAATAGGATGATACGATTCGAGAATGTTCTTTTCTAGAAGCGCAGCTTGTAGCCATTTTCGATGGCGTCTCCATCGATCACCATAAGGAAGAAGGGCCGGATTATTGTTTAGACCAATTCTATATGATGGATTTGTGTTATCGAAAGATTTATGGACGATTAATCTGGCTTTACAGTTCGATCAGGAAAACAAATGATGGCCGGCTTGAATGAATAGCGCCTTTCTTCTCCATGAGATCAATTGCAGCCTGGACGGTGTGTATGATGAGGGCAGGTTGTCTGAACAGGTAGGTATAAACGAGAGGTCCTGGAGAATAATAGTATGTCAGTATTGGGAAGGCGACTCTGAGCGGATGTGCAGACCATGAGATCTCGTCCACTGGGCAAACGTCTTGTGTGGGTATTCATGGTCAATCTGATGAATATTGCCAACGAAGGGAAGATGACGCGGCCCTGGGAAGAGCAGATGGTGCGGTGGACGCAATAAGTAACAGGTAGAGATGAGCAACAATATCAATAGCACAATGAGCACGTCAACACGATAAGCGTACTCGATCATAGCAGCAGCTTTGCACTCTGAAGAACGAGGATGTCTCCCGTCATCATGTACGCTGAAGGTTTTAATCATAGCAGTTTGTCCGAAAGCAGTTCAACAAGTGCAATGGGTGGAAATGATGTGATACATACTATACGCGTGGTCATTGGCGGCCCGAGCTCATCGGAATCTAACTGAACAACACCTGCAATTGAGTAGCACGGTCTAACTATGAAAAGGTCCGCGTTTGTGCTTACCGAGTCATAGCAGAAAAGAATCTCATTACAGATACGTTGCCAAGAGAGGAATAGCACGATTTCACACACATTCGGATCCGTATGGCACAACGTCGTAGACTACCCGTTGTTGGGCGTAGAACCTTCGTCGCGCGGCCCCTCGGCACGTGAATGGAATACATCGAACAATAGAAGCATGGCAAGCGCGAAGGTGGGATCCAGCGTTTTAGTCATTGTCGATGTCAGCTTCGTTCCAACCTGCAACCTTTCTATTTGTGAAACACTTACAGACACGTTATCAATCGTAATCTGCCGGCCACATGAATGTCAGTAACGAACGTCCAGGGGTTGCTACTGCTGTGTCGCCGAACGATCAATATGGCGACTGTCTCCATCGCTGGCAACTATCTGCCTCCAAACGGTTCGTGAGCCTCATATCTAATTCAATTAGCAAATTGTCTGCTGAGATGCATGAGGTAACTTGCCTCAGCGCCCGGAGGATTTACAACATATAGCGGCTGGGGCTTCCAAAACCTCGGATCATAAATAGTTTGGTTACCCTGGTCCCATTTAATGCCTTAGCCTGATACTAACACCGCGTCTGGAAAGAAAACGCCGTAGTCTGCTGCGATATCATTGAGACATCCGGAAATTCGCCCAACACGCGCCAGTTTCCTTCCTGCTGGGTTCGAAAACAGGATCTTCTCTGGCTTGCGTCCCACATGCTCATGTCTCAAGACAAAGAGGGTCATAGATCAGCTACTGTACATCTGCTCCTGTGCTAGACTAAATGTGATTCGGCCGCTCAGCATGTTGATTCCAAGTTCAACTCGAGCAGAATTTTCTGGATTTCTTGCGATCGTATGCTAAGCTGGCAGTGAAATGGTTCGGGGTGGCTTCATTGCCAATGTCAGAAAACTAACCCACGAATCGACATTAGGGGCAGATGGAGCATACCTTATAGCACCGGGAGAGAATGCGGGTGTAAAGGTCGCGTAGTTAGCGAAATCGCCTGCAGATTGTGAAATGTTGAAACAAGCCAAGATGTTAGCCATCGCGAGCCAAACTGAGGAGTCAGCCAGTTGGCGGCCTGGACATATGCTGCATCTCTTTCAGCGAGCGAAGATAATGAGCAGTGCGAACATCGTTTACTGACCGTCGGCCGAACCCGAAGACGATCTTGCGTGGATCGTATAAATCCGTCGTTTGTACAGTCATAGTTTTAAATCGCTCGGGTCGGAAGGTTTCGGGGTCCGGGAAGATATTGGCATCTCGCGTCATGTACCTGTGACAAGGGATGAAATGGAGATGTGGACATTCAGCAAGTCTGAGCGATGTATACCATAAATTGGGTACAATAATCGTCCCTTTCGGGATATAATGATCGCAATAGGTGTGATCAGCAGTTGAGAAATGTGGCACCCCTTGATCGAAGAGTGAGCAGCAGTTGCTGTCGTGAATCTGGTCAGCATACCCAATGGGACGGGACAGTTCCAGCTGTCCAGGTAGGCACTATGTTAGAACACTAAAGAGATAATTCTGCTAGGCGTACCGATATACTTCGAGTAGCACACGTTCAAGATACGGCAATGATGATCTGTCCGAGAAGTTCGGAAGCCGAGAAGTACCAACAACCTGATCAATCTCCGCTTGTGCTTTCTTGCAGATGTCGGGATAGAGCATCATAGCGAGGATGAATGTTTGGAGAGTCGTACCAGACTATGGTGCTGACTGATTAAATCACTGTATGATGGGCATGTACACACTTACAGTATCGGTACCAGCTGTCCAGTGCAAGCGTTAATGGCGACCTCACAAAGGATTCATGTAGCTTCATACCACTGTAGAGTGCACCAGCTACACCTGAGATGTTGCGTTCATCGTCTGGCGTTAAGTCTCTGTCTGTAGATAAATTGTCCAGCAGAGAGGAAACGAACGATGGTCGGGCACTCCCAGCCGCCTGGAAATGAGGACATTATTGAATACATGCAAGCACAAAACGACTCACTACTGCTTCTTTGGCCCATTTGTATGGAGTGGTCTCGGCAATCTTCAATTCGCGGCGTATACGCAGGGCATTCTGCTTGAAGCCAGCTCCAGGCATCCATGTCGGAATGTGTTTCACTGCCAATGTTCCCAGTTGTTAATTGTCGCGCACGTCAGCGTTTAATCACTAAACAGTGCAAGCGGCAAACCTACGCAAAGGGAAGAAATCGACCAACGTCGAAGCAACATTGCCCGCCTCAGCTGCCTCTACGGATGCCTTCGCTGCTAAACGAATGAATTGGTCGTCCTCCAGAGAGAGCGCCATATGGCCGTATGTGATATCCATCAAGACAGCGCCAATAAATCTGTCGCTGAGTTTGAATTTTTGCAACTACTGGTGAACTGCGATAATCACCTTCTGATGTGCGAAGCAAACTCATCCGGAGTTTGCACAAGTGCCGCAAGTAAACGGCGAATCTCCCTCTCTTGGATAGGACGATAGGACTCGAGAGCATTCTTGTCCTGCAGCAGAGCTTGCAGCCACTTTCGATGCATCCGCCATTGATCGCCGTAAGGCAAGAGAACGGGGTTGGTATCAAATCCAAGTCTGCAGGTCAACTAGTATGTGCTACAACATCACAGGAGATTGAATGCGGATCACTTACAATTCCCTCAAGAACACGAGCGGCGGTCTGCTTGAATAGATCGCTCCTCTTTTCTCCATCAGGTCATTTGCGGCGTGAACCGAGTGAAGCACGAGGACCGGCTGCCCGAAAAAACGTGCATAAACGATAACTCCTGAGGTGCGCGAGATGAGTGAATGGAGCCTGCAAATACAGATAGAGATGGTTACCATATCTTTTCGCCCATTGAGTGAACGTTTTGTGTTGGTAGTCGGCAGTGACTTGGTGAACGTTGCCGATAAACGGGAGAGGATGCGGCCCGGGAAATAGAGGGCCCTTCTTCCTAGGAGATGAAAAGGAATAGAGCCAGACAGCGAGAGACAAAAGTGCGAGCGTTACGACCACGTCAGTAAGGTATTTCATGTCGCAGAAAATGTGGCCCCTTGACGTGTTGACACAAAGCATTCACCAGGTGACTGCTATGGCGTTTATGATAGGGAATCGGGTACGTGCGAAGATGCATGGTTCGTGATACGGTTTCAATGGACGAGTTGGCGCACGGATGGGCGCTCCGACGTCGGAAGCTGGAGTCGGTTCTCAGCGTCAAGCGATACGGTCTTCTCGTGATGGCTCGGATAGGTGCGCACCATGCACATGTCCTGTATGCTTCGGCTGTTGATGAACAAGAACCTGGTATCGAGAGATATTGAAAGGACGTATTAGCCACTCTATCGTGCGAAGATAAACATTGCATTGTCAGTCTATCGTGATTCCCATGTTAGCCAGTTGAAATTCATTGGGGTAGAATACCAAAGACGCCCTTGAGCGCCCGGACAGAATCTCATGATCAACGCTAGTGCACGCGGAGAAACATCCTTCGCATTGTGCGGGCATGCGCAATCGTGTGATTAACCGCACCGTGTTATGATACAGTGAGTAGCATTCAGAGTGCGCTACTTCTGTACAGCTGAGAAACCATCGCAGCAGCCTTGTCCGAACGTGGAAGGATCCGTGCTTTGAACGGTTTCGGGTGGCTATACTCCGTCTTATCAGAAATGGCCTAGGGTGCAGACGCGTAGCGGCCCACCTAATCGTGCCGGATGAAAAAGCAGGAACAGGTGTGATCTCGTTGCCCATCGCATCTTTTGCCTTTGAAATATCGAAAGCCGCGATGATATTCGCCATTGCTAGCCAGACGGTCGTGTCGGCGAATTGACGACCCGGGCAGACTCTTCGTGAAGTTTAGCTTTTGTTTTTGTGCATCGGGATGTGGAGGATTTGACGTACCGGCGACCGAAGCCGAAGACTATCTTTTGCATGTCTCTGGATGCTGCTGTGGATGTGTCCATCTCTTCGAAGCGCTCAGGACGGAAGGAGTCAGGATCGGGGAAGACGTCCGGGTCGCGAGCCATGAGCCTGGGAAAAAGAATGGAATCGTTGATATAATTGTCTCGATGTCTCGACGAGCGTTATCACGAACCAGATGTTGGGGATGATTGTGGTTCCTCCGGGAATATAATGGCCCTGATACTCATCATCTCCGATCACTGCATGAGGAACGCCTAGTGTACAACCTCAGTCAGATTCTCGTGTGCCATCGTGGTGGAGACACACCGAGAGGAACAGGAATATTCCAACTTGCAGCATTGATTGTTAGGTCAAACTCAACGTCTCAGAATGTTTGGCCACATACCGGTATGTCTCTTGCAGAACATTCTCGAGGTATGGAAGGGAGCTTCTGTCGTTAAAGTCTGGTAGCCTCTCGGTGCCTATGACTCGATCAATCTCTGCCTGCGCCTTCCTGTATATGTCAGGATGTAGCACCATCGCGAGCACGAAGGTTGAAAGCGTGGTGGATGTCTGGAAAGGGGTCAGTATTGTGCATACGTGTGCAATGGATTATCTCCAGTACGGTATCGGTAGCAGCTGAAGGTATGTCAGCGTCATCCGAGAGAGAAAAGAAGAGCAATAACTGCATACCTGCATACAAAACACCTGCAGCACCCATAATATTGTACTCATCTTCTTCCGTCAGGTCTCCGTCCTTCATCGTGTCTTCCAACATGGAAGTCAAGAAACACGGCTTCGCAGTACCAAGGGCCTATTTAGAAATCTGATGAGTTACCGTGCTGTTCTGAGGCCCTAAGCACTCACCATTGCCTTCTTTACCTCGAAATAGGGTTTTTCAAACAAGGCGCGCATATGAGGACGAATACGCAGAGCCTCACGTTTGGCTTTCATGCCGGGCATAGCGGCAGGAAGGTATTTCACTAAACCATCGTTTAATAAGCAACGGTTCGGCGTATGGGAAATGAAGAGAAAACACTAACGGATGGGAAAGAAGTCGAGCAACGATGACCCAAGGTTACCCGCTTCAAAAGCTGCGGTTACTGTGTCGTCTGCCACTTTGATGTGCTCATCATGTTCCAGGGAGGTCGCCCGATGGCCGTAGCTAATCTCCATTGATAATGCGCCCACTAGTCTACATTCCAATGAATCAGCAGAATCCCTGACGACCAAGAACTCATTTACCGTTTGATATGCATAATGAAACCGTCCGGCGTCTGCATGAACATGTATAACAACCGGTGAACTTCCCTCAGCTGCATAGGATGATACGTCTCGAGCTTCCGTTTGTCAATGAGTGCGGCCTGAAACCATTTACGATGACGGCGCCATTGGTCTCCGTAGGGCATAAATGACAGATTTGGATCGAATCCAATCCTGCAACCAGAGCACGTCATATCAACCGAATCTTAGTGGTGATGATACTGTCTTACAACTCGTTGATGAGCACAAATCGTGGTCGATCAGAATATTTTGAACCTCGCTTTTCCAGCAGGTCGAACGCCGCTTGCGCCGAATTCAGGATGAGAACTGGCCTCCGGAACAGCCGCGTGTAGATAATGTCGCCTAATGATGAGATGCATAAGCCAAATCACCATAATGATGATTACAGTGCTGCTACCGTATATCTTGTTCCATTCGCCGAGAACCCGGTGTTGATATTCTAACGGAAATTGATGCGCATTCCCGAGGAGCGGAATAGACTTTGGACCTGGGAAGAGAGACGAGAAACGCTTTTGATGTACCCTACGCACATAAAGCAATCCCAAGCAGATGCATGCAAGGAATACAGCGATGATGTTGGGGATGTGGAACATGCCGCGAAAGTTAGATGGGTCGACTCGGGTCCATGGTTTTGTTGTGCTATTATCCACAGCGGCTCTTTGTATGCGGCGCTGACAGAATTGTAGACGCTCAAGACTTCTCCCGCCGCCTGGTCTCAGTGACAACGCCCACGTCGGCCTCCCGAGGGGGGTAGTTTGGAAGTGAATGCGCTCGTAGTCACCGGATGCAATCAGATTGTCGTGTTACGTAGCAGTCAAAGCTTCAAGCATTTATGCATGGACGTTGAGCTTGGAGCATACTATAAGCGTCCACAATAACCGTACGACCTGTGTTACATCCGCAGATAGGGCGTTGTTTTGTCAGTGCCTGGGCGCCAACAAATTGACTTACCGTCAGATGATAACGTTGATGATAACCTTTGGCTAGCATTTGGTCCGTTGTCAACGGGTCACACGTCTGCAAGTATATGTTTCAGCTGTTAGAATGAAGAGCATACTTCCATAGCGAGTGCGGAGTCGACCGACGCGTGACGTCACGCGTCAGTCACATTCTCCGATGGCGCGCGCAGAGGTCATATGGAAGGCGAGAGAGCGCTCAAATGACGTACGAATGGTTGCTATTCGCGATCATGCCCCGCAGCATGCCATCCGCTTATCGGACACAATGCATGAAGCCTTATTTGTGCGTATCGTCGCTCCCCCCAAATGGTGGAGAAGCTGTGCAAGCTGGGAAAACTTGCATGCGTACATGTTCGCACAGGCAGTGAATGCGGGGCTCCGGGCGGAATTCTGCGCAAGACTCCGCAATTCTCTTGCCATGATCCTGCCGCAGTTCTCGAGCGATGTCGATGAAGCCCCGAACTTACGCCACCGCCGCTTGCTTCTGGGTTATGCACGTCGACTTCGCCATCTCCCCACGTCGAACCTCTCACGCCGAGATCCGTCCATGCACTAGTCTATATCATATCGTATTGTTATCCCAAGACACCGGGTTGTTCTTCCATGCACCACTGCTTCTGGCGAGAAGCTACATTGAATTGCAAGGAATGGAATTGCGACTTACAGCCCCGAGTTGGGCGATCGCGCGCCAAGATCACCAAGGATTCTGCAACCGAACGGATGGCTGATCAGTTCTTATTTCCATCTCGAATTCAAACGTTTTGCAAACTCGGATCTGCAATAACCATTTGTATCAGAAGTCGAAGACCGTGCGAAGTACCGAAAGAAGACCTCCCTCATGATCTGAGCAAGATATACGGCTTTGGATCGGTCATGTTATCGCGTCATTAATGACATGAACATCCTCTCACACGTCTATGCGCATATGATCATGAGGACCATGACATGTGGACCGTGTCAGATTGTGGACGATAGTCACACGAACATTGCTATGGCTTGCTCTATGCTGCAAACCCGTCCTAATCTGAAAAAGTGTCTCAGGAGCTCTAGTCCACTCAGGTAAAGATATTGAAAAAATATTATCAATGTTTTTGCATGGTGAAAACCCTTGATATCACTCCGATCGCTAATTGGATGAGTAGTCATGTTGTGGAACTTGACAATCACTGCGGCTGGATTGTCAAAAGTGGCAGATTTCCGACGGAAATCCTTATCTACACCGATCGTATTGACCACATCCTCCACTTTGCGTAGTAAAGAGTCTCTTACATAGAGTCCATTCACATAATATAAGGTACAGTTTTGTTTGCGGGCTGGCATGCTTTAGATTAAGAAAGCTTTGACCAGGCGTGACAGGCGTCGCTGCTCGGAAGGGCAATCACGCTTTCAGAGTCCGATCACCGCCGTCAGGAGCACCTGCCGAATAGAGTACCTTGCCGCTGTGCCGACGCAAGCCGTGGTCGGAGGTTTACGGCAAGACGTGACTGATGTGTGACATACTTATCCTTCTGTCTGGCACCCTCTCGCTCGGAAGTTCGGAAGTTCTTCGACAGGCTGTTTGCTCACTTTTCGGTTATATTCTTCATTGCCTAGTTAGCTGAGATGTTTTGCACCCAATGCTAAGAATTCAAAATGATTTGGTAGAGAACTCGGACTATTATTCGTGATTTATCAAACATTTTGCAGAATGGGGCCAACCATAGTATTCCCATTTCTAAAGCTACTGCTCATACACTTCAGCGGCCAGAGTATAGAAGACATGCAGATGCTCCACACCTACATCGCTACGCAGACGTATCGCTTGATGCTGACATACGTGTAGCTTCCGACATCGGAGTGCCCATCAACGCGCCGATACATGCGTCAAATCTCGTCTTGAAAGCGTATTTCGGGCCACGCATCTGAGTCCCATGTAGCCGCGCGCTATCGTGAAAAATTAATAATGAAAGCAGTCACCTGGAGAATGCGTTGTGTCCATACGTTGAGGTTCCAAATTTTCTGCGACATGAAATACCTTACTGACGTGGTCGTAACGCTCGCACTTTTGTCTCTCGTTGTCTGGCTTTACTCCTTTTCATCTCCTAGGAAGAAGAGCCCTCTATTTCCTGGGCCGGACCCTCTGCCAATCATCGGCAACGTTCACCAAGTCACTGACGACTACCAACACAAGACGTTCACTCAATGGGCGAAAGAATATGGTAACCATTGTAGTCTGTGTTTTCAGGCTCAATCCACTCATCTCACGTACCTCAGGAGCTATAGTTTATGCGCGATTTTGTCGCAGCCAGAGCTCGTGCTTCACTCGGTTGCCGCAAACGACTTGATGGAGAAGAGAGGGGCGATCTACTCAAGCAGACCACCGCTCGTGTTCTTGAGAGAATTGTAAGTGATCCGCATTCAACATACTGTGACGTTGTGGCACATACTAACTTTCCTGCAGACTTGGCCTTGACACCAGCCCTGTTCTCTTGCCTTACGGCGATCAATGGCGAATGGATCGAAAGTGGTTACATGCTTTGTTGCAAGACAAAAATGCTCTTGAGTCCTATCGTCCTATTCAGGAGAGGGAGGTTCGCCGTTTGCTTGCCGCCTTTGTGCGAACTCCGGCAGAATTTGCTTCGCATATCAGAAGATGATTATTGTGGTTCACAATAGTTCAAATCCTAACTCAGCGGTAGATTTATTGGAGCTCTGTCGATGGATATTACATATGGCCATGTGGCGCTCTCTTTGGAGGACGACAAGTTTATTCGTTTAGCAGCAAAGGCAGCCGTAGAGGCAGCAGAGGCAGGCAGTGTTGCTGCCACGTTGGTCGACTTCTTGCCTATGCGTAGTTCTCCCGCTTGCTGCGTTTTGTGGACCAGCACTGATGTGCGCGATAATTATAATTGGAAACATCTGCAGTGAAACACATTCCGACATGGATGCCTGGAGCTGGCTTCAAGCGAAATGCCCTGCGTCTACGGCGCGAATTGAAGATTGCCGAGGCCACTCCATACACATAGGTCAAAGAGGCAGTAGTGAGTTTCGTGCTTGTATGTACTATCTGATAATGTCTCATTTTCAGGCATCTGGGAGCGCTCGGCCATCATTTGTATCCTCTCTGCTGGACAATCTATCCACAGACAGAGAGTTGACGCGAGACGATGAACGCAACATCGCAGGCGTAGCTGCTGCACTCTACACCGGTATGAATATACTTTAAGCCTTTGTGAAGTCGCCATCATAATGCTTGCGCTGGACAGCCGGTACGGATACTGTAAGTATCTATACGCCGATCATACAATGATCTAATCAGTCAACACCATAGTCTGCTACGACTCTTGAAACCTTCATCCTTGCCATGATGCTTTATCCCGACATCTGCAAGAAGGCACAAGCGGAGATCGATCAGGTCATTGGTACTTCTCGGCTTCCGGACTTCTCGGACAGATCATCATTGCCGTATCTTGAACGTGTTCTACTTGAAGTATATCGGTTCGCCTAGCAGAATACTTTCACTAGTATTCTCACATAGTGCCTACCTGGACAGCTGGAATTGTCCCCTCCCATTGGGTACGCTGAATCAGTTTAAGACAGCAGCGGTTGCTTACTCTTCGACCAAGCGGTACCACATTGCTAAACTGCTGACGACATCTATCTCAATCGTTACGTTCCGAAAGGAACAGTCATTATACCCAATTTATGGTATGAATCATGCTGATTTGCTGGACGTTCCGCATCTTCAAGTCACGCCTTGTCACAGGTGCATGACGCGAGATGCGGACATCTTCCCGAACCCAGAAACCTTCCGACCCGAGCGGTTTGAGACCATGACGGCACAAACGATTCATTTATACGATTCGCGCAAGATTGTCTTCGGGCACGGCCGACGGTCGGTAGACGATGTTCACATTGCTCGTTGTATCCGCTCGCTGACAACGATGCAGCATATGTCCAGGCCGCCAATTGGCCGATTCCTCAGTCTGGCTCGCGATGGCTAACATCTTAGCTTGTTTCAATATCTCAAAACCCCAAGGCGGTTTCTCTAACGATGCGACCTTCACACCCACATTTTCTCCTGGTGTTATCAGGTATGCTCCATCCGTTCCTCATCGCGATTCGTGGGTCAGTTTCCTAACGCTGGCAACAAAGCCACCCCGAACCATTTTACTGTCAGCTTAGCATACGATCGCAAGAAATCCAGAAACTTCTGATGTAGCTGAACTTGGAATCAACAAGCAGAGGGGCCGAACCACATTCAGTCTAGTACAGGAGCAGATGTACAGTATCCCACCCATTGAACGACCTTTGGCATAGCGACGTATGAGCACATGGAACGGAAATTGGTGAAGACAGGAGATGAATAGACGCACGTCGAAACGTTTTGTGGTGGCCCAGTGGTGTTACAGCATATCGCGGCAGCGCTCGACCTAGGAGCAACGTTACTGCCATGCCCCGCCTTGCTACGCGACTATCATTTATAAACCTTGGTGTCTCAGAAGCCCGGGCACATGTTTAGGAATCAGCTCCA
This sequence comes from Laetiporus sulphureus 93-53, assembly GCF_001632365.1. Taxonomy (NCBI): domain Eukaryota; kingdom Fungi; phylum Basidiomycota; class Agaricomycetes; order Polyporales; family Laetiporaceae; genus Laetiporus; species Laetiporus sulphureus. Next base: position 251,865 of record NW_024468551.1, read on the forward strand.
TTTCTACTTAAGTCTTGGAATGGGGAGGTGAGATACCGCATGCATGCCTAACATCCCATACCTGATTGAATATGAAAACTACGAACAGTTCCCAAAAGCAAGTACACATCAATGTCCCAGACGCTATTGCGATCATCTGTCGGCAACGCACCAGCCATGACTTCTGGACGTTCCTTATCGACTTTGCGTGAGATGCGCAAGATCGCGATCGATCAAACATTCGGAAATTCACGCAGATAGAAGACTCAAGAGCTTAAAAAGTAGCCTTGTCGATGGTATTGAGATAACATGATCGAAATGAAATCTTCTTCGCGCGTGCTGCCGTTCTACGAACCTTCATTCAAGGGCGTCCAAGCGGCACGAAGAAGCGGCCTGTAATGGGATTATTTGTAGCAGTTCACGATATGTAGCTGACTTTGTGAACTCCCCGTATCAGGTGCAACCTTCTCGCGTTGCTTGGTCCATATCAAGGCCCTAATCGTTGTGAGGACAATTGAAGTCTGTTCGACTTAGTCCGTGGAGCTGATTGCAACCACATATAATTTAGAAAGCACTTGCTGTCCTCCTAAATGAGTCGAGTACCAGGCAGCAAGCGAACGCCACAGTCACACTTGTCTGCTCAGATTATACTTGCAAAGATCACTTTCTCGCCCACCGCTGGCTGCAATTGAATCATGGGCATCTGGATGCCATACATGTCAAACAAGCAAGTCGATAGTACGCGTGGGCACACTAGCTTATGGATGTTGTGCGCCGGTGATATGTACGACAGCGAGGGCAAACGCGATTGCAGGCCACAGTGCCGGTTCAGAAGTTCCAGGACCCGCGCATGCGGGCATCGTCAAGCAAGCATGATGTCAAATCAACCGAATTAACCTACGGGGTTGGATCCCGAGCTATCCCAGTCTTTGAAAAACAAATCTCCTCGGTCTCTATCTAAACTGCGTTGCTCGCAGTCGTCAGAACTGGTTCCTCTGCTTCTGTCTCTCCTCTTCCCTCCGTGTTCCTGCTATTTGTATGATAAATTTGAATCCGCATGTCCATCACATTACGTCCGGAACGCTCTGTCTGGCCCGCATTTAACAACAGGTAACCGGCCGTGGGCGAGGTTAGATCCTCTTTACTCACATAAACGTCCGCTCTTGTTCGCGCGATGGAGAACCATCGTCTGGACAACGTCAATCATTTATGCGGAAGAACCACCATTTAGTCAATGTCAAGTATCCACGCAGGCGGATCACCACTTCTATTCTCCGAAACTGAAAGCTCTTGCCTAGACGATGTCGTTGATGGGTGGAGGCGTCGACATCAAAGCCTCTTTTCTTCTTATGGCTTCGAGCATGGCTTTTGGTATTCTGCTCGTTCACAACAGGGATGTATTGCAGCGATGTTGGTGCCGTTCATCGAGGAATCACTGATGCAATCGTTCCGCGAAAGGCGTGCAGCTACTCCAACGCAACACAGATGTCCTTGTGAAGTACGCAAGGCGATCAGCGCACGATAACGGTCGAGTCAAGTGACAACGTTACACGCACAGTTTTCGATGGATTGTTTACCAAACAGTAGTTATTAAGGAAATACTTTGAACATTCATGCACGCAATATAAACGCCAAATAGGACTCGAGGCAACGTTGCTGCCCTTCGGGATCAAGGCGGAAACATTCAGCTTGCGGCACGATTCGAAGTATGGCTGATCACACACGAAGTTGGATCCCTCTTCTGCGGATGGCATCAGCAGGTTGAGGCCAGAATAACAGAATGGTCCAACGTACCCAGCGAAGATAGCCGTTTAGCCGCACGGCCACTGCGTGAGGAACGCAACAAAATACGTTTGCTTTACATGGACTGTGCAGGTGTCGAGTGACTGAGACTGCAGCAGCGAGAAGAACGCAGAAGAAACATGTTGCAAAGTGGTACAAGAGAAGACGAGGACCACTGCTAGCACACGAGTCCGATCGCAGCTTGCTGTACTGACCCAAGATGTTCGCTTGCAGGGCAGCCTTGGCTCAACGCAATGGCAGGTGTACCCCTATTTCTCGGCGTTCCGACTCAGAAGAATCTACGAGATAGCCAGCCTTATCGAGCTTGGGCTCTTGCCTCTCGTATCTCGCGCAAAAAAACCTCTGGGGCCGGAACAGGGACAGAAGGAAACCGGTGTCAAGAAATCTAGAATGCCTTGAGCTATCGAAATTTCGTAGATTGCGCATGAGTATAAGCGCTGTCAGTGGACACTGGGAGTCTGAAACTTGCCGGGAGTCTGAAACTCGGTTGAAACTTCTATAACAACCCTCTGTCGCGGATGTGGCGCATAAAGCATTGCATATGTCTGTCCAGATGTACAGTGGCTATACGTCAAGCTGGATCCGTTTTCCATACCAACAGAGAAGCGACGAGGTTCGAGATATTGTTCAACTTGGCGAATATTGCAAGCTCAAAGATGGCACTAGCAAGAGTCGCGACCTAAGCTAGCGCTCGTCTAGCGCTCATCTAACGCTCGTGTGGGCCACAGATCAGTTCTCCACGCGTGCTAATTCGCAATCTTAGCGCGTCTGATATCACTATCCTCTCGCTGCAATCCCTACTAAGATCTAAGATCTCGTTGTTGCGATTCACGTTGATTCCTGAAGCTGAGCGCTGAAGTGCGGAAGGCCAGACGTTCAAGTTTAACATTTGATTACGCGTGCCATTCGAAGGAATTCAATATGATGGCGCAAGATGATGTCGCGTTTGTCTTCTGCGTGCTCCCAGCTCGGCGTGATCCGCTCCATCTGATATGGGAAGCATAGGAAATTCACAGTTCGGTCTCAAGCCTCTGAAGCGTTGGTTCTCCAGACCCGAGAGCCAATGTTTCAACCTCATGCGTGAACTCCTGTGTGGCAGCCTCGTCTCCACGTACGCTCTGTCATAACTTCTTGCTTGCAACGTTCGACATTCTGCGTATCACTTTGTCAGACGACACTTTAGCAGGCACGCTTGCCAAGATAAGCGGCTCGTAATTTTGTAACCTATCGATTCGTCTTTGCCACTTTCCCCTGGGCCTCTAAGGCTCTACTTCTCCACTATCTCTGGCGCTCTATCATGCGGATCATGGGAAGCATTTCTGATGGACACGGAGTGACCGCGATATAAAGAGGCACTTGGCACCTTATCTTCCCCTGGTCGTCCCCTCGCGCTCCCCGGTAGCGTTGCTGTAGGTCCTGCCCTGTTCTCGTCCCTGCAACTGCCCGCCATGAGCTCGCAAGACGTGGAGTCCCTCAGCAAGGTGTCGTCCTTGGACGAGAAGGCGTCCAAGGCCAATGTACACGTCGCCGCCGTCAGAAATGAGGTCGATACCGGCGCCCAGCTCGTTGCGGGCACAGCCATGACCGTAGATCCCGCCGAGGCCAACCGTGTCCGGAAGAAGATCGACAGGCACCTTATGCCTTTGATGTGCGGTGAGTAATCGCACTCTATGGGTTCGCGGGACGCGTTTGATTGATCGACGATCCTCCCGATCAGTCCTCTACTGGGTCCAGTTCATGGACAAGACGACGCTCGGGAGTGCCGCAATCTTGGGTATCAAGTGCGTATACAGTGGATCTCATTGCAATAGGGCTATGTTGACAACACGTTTTATCAGGACCGATGCGCATCTCACAACGAGCGAGTGAGTATACGAGCTGCACAAGACCTTTTTCTCTGCTGACATACTGTTCATCATAGGTACAACTGGTGAGGATCCGTCGCCTGGTTCTCTTGACTCCTCCAGCTAACTATTTTGATTCAGGCTCGGGACGATCTTCTACTTGAGCTACCTGTTCTTCGAGTACCCACAGAACCTCGCGCTGCAGCGATTTCCTGTCGGCAAATGGATGAGGTTTGTCCCAGCCTTTCATTTTCCCTTGCATATCCTCACCTCTGCCTACCTGGCAGTTGCAACATCTTCATCTGGGCTGTCGCGCTCTGCTGTCATGCCGCATGCAAGAACTTCGCCGGTCTCCTCGTCTGCAGACTCTTCCTGGGAGCATGCGAAGGCTCGATCACGGCTGGTTTCATGATTGTCACGTCTATGTTCTACACCCGGAGGGAGCAGACACTGAGAGTTGGATACTGGTGTGAGTGATGCTTCGGTGTTATGCATTCCATGGATGCTAATGTCACATCCAGTTTTGATGAACGGAACAGGTGAGGAACTTGCCGCATCGGCGTTGGGCCCGATCTCATCGTATGGCCTGTCCCAGCACAAATAATCATCGGGTTCATTGCGTTCGGCACGCTGCACATCACAACAAGCACCTTCCATCCATGGCAATGGTGAGAGTGTGCGCGTCATATCTTCGCATATCTCTGGCTCAACCTTTCTGGTTCAGGCTGGTCATCATCACTGGGATACTGACGCTGATCACTGCCGTGTGTTTCTGGTACGTAACCGTTCATACGTATGTACGAAAACGGAGGCTGAGTATTGTGTAGGTTGATGTTCCCTGACTCGCCGACCACCGCGTGGTTCCTCACTGAAGAGGAGCGTGTGATCGCCATCCAGCGGATTAAGGTGCGTCTCTGAGACGCCTATTCTCCCAACAGCTTCTTGACCATTGCATTGCCCAGGACAACCAAACCGGTGTCGAGAACAAGCACTTCAAGTGGGATCAGTGCGTGACCCATGTTGCTTCACTGCTCTTCGCTCCAGGCTCACTCGTCTTCCTAGGTTCTACGAAGCACTGCGCGACCCCAAGACGTGGCTCTTCGCACTCTTCTCCGCATTGGACAACGTGCCCAACAGCCTGACGAACCAGCAGTCCATCATCTTCAAGTCGTTCGGCTTCACGACCCTCCAAACGACGCTACTCGGTATCGTGAATGGGTTCGTCGAGATCGTCACAATCCTCACAGGCGTGCATCTCGCCGCGCGGCTGCACAATGCTCGAGCGTATGTCGGGGTCGTCTACTACCTCCCGGCGATCCTGGGCATTTTGCTCGTGAACCTGCTGCCGTGGAGCGATAAGGTCGGACTGCTGTTTGGCCAGTGGATGACGGGTGGGTGGCGCTTAGCTGGCGGTGGAGAAGTGGTTAGCTGATAGCCTTTATAGGGATCTGCACGACCGGATTCGTGCTTGCACTCTCGTGGCTCACAAACATCACCGCGGGACATACGAAAAAGGTTACGGTGAACGCCGTCATGCTTATCGCGTACTGTGTCGGCAACGCTGCGGGGCCGTTCATATGGCAGGCGAAGTATACTCCTCGGTACGCCGTTTTGGTTGGGCGTTACTCAGACATCAGTGTGCTTATCTGTTGCGTATCCAGAAACCACGTTCCGTGGACTATCATCGGGATCTGCTACGTTTGCTGCATGGCCCTCCTGCTCATCATCCGCTTCGTCCTCGCACGCGAGAACAAGCGGAGAGATGCGGAGCCTCCAGATACGACGTACGATGACGTCTACATTGAGGTCGTCCTGCCTGATGGGAAACGCGTTGAACGCAAGGTCGAGAAGGTACGCTAATCCTGTGATATTCCCTTTACTGGTGTTCAGTGCTGATATCAACGTCTCGCGCTTACAGGAGTTCCTGGATCTGACGGACATCCAGAACCATGACTTCCGATACGTATTGTAACACCTGGAGCTCGCGGGAGCGGCCGCGGCCTATACATGTATTAATAGTACACTATTAGACAAGCTTACAATGGTTTGAAGACAAGAACAACAGTCGATTGAAAAACAGCGCGAACAGAAAAGGCAAAAAAGCAGGGGTATCACGACAAGCAAGCCAGCACTTGATTGGAGAAGCGATATATGTGAACGGCGGAAGATGAGATGTCATGGCAATGTGTGAAAGTGGAACTTTACGCATAAAGGACAGGGAAGCTCCGGGATGCCGCTCTGCGAGCCAGTGATTAGAGAGTTGTTTTCCGAGGAGAAAATTTCCGAGGGCTGTAGGACACGGAAGTAAAGAGTGACAGCCTCGACGGAATAAAGCGAGTGCTGAGCGCTGAGATGACAAAAGTGCTCATGCGCGACACAGCTACGAAGCGAACGCGCGCTGAAACCGCTGTCCCCGCGTCCTACTGATCATACAAGTCCGTAGGACTTCCAACAATAGTGACTCTGTTGTGTCCATCGTTATACCAGCCGAGGAGACGCTGCGTGTCGCTGCTGAACCTATGCACTCCACACTGCCTGCTCTCAATGTGCTGGCAGAGCGCACTGAGCGTACCGAACTCGTTCCCACAGCCGTTCCAAACGCGAGGACATCTATAGATCTCCTCTGCGTGTGCAGGGCCCTCGAGGTGCTGGTTGAGCGCTCTGAGAGTGATATACTCCTCGTGGCATAGCGGGCATTCGTAGTATTGCCCGTTGCAGGAGCGTTGGGTCGCCCAGCCTGTGGCAGTGACCGTGTCGGGGGAAAACAAAATATCATAGGGATTGACGTCTGCTCGATACAAATGGACGACAGCGAAGCGACCTATAAGGTCGGGGTGGACGCGCGAGGGGCAAGTCCCGGACTCCCAGTGTTGGACGAGGGCGGCGGCGGACATGAACCGCTTGTTGCAGTTTCCACCTGGGCAAGAGACTAATCCATCTCGATGGACAGCAGAGCGCAAGTGGATTGTCAGGTTGTTCTCGCTCTCGAAGACGCGCCTGCAGTCAGCGCAATACCAGTGCTTCTGGAGGTGGTGTTCGTATAGCCCGGCAGCGGAATCAAAGAGCTATGATACACAGAGCTTAGTTGGAAAGGCCGCAATTGTCAATGCCTCTAGACTCACCCAGTTGCAGATCTGACAGTAATAGTGGAGCTCTTCATAATGACGGTCAAGGTCTTTGGGACAATCGAAATGATCGTCGCATCGTTGGCAATAATGGTGACACGGGTGCCGAATGTAATGTTGAATCAGACCTGATGCAGAAGTGAAAGCCTTGTTGTGGCGCCTGCAAACACGGCGGTTCGCGTTCGAATTGTGAGGGTGCTGTTCGAATGTGCGCGCGCTCCAGAAGGAACGGTCACAGCCGTCGCAGAATACCATCTCTCGTCTGCTGAGGTTTAATATGTACAGCATTCAATGAACGACGCACAGCTAGAGCTCAAGACTGTACGATACGCACCGCACGATATGAGTCAACACACGAGGACCGTTAGGAGCCTGAGATGGTCGGAAAGAACCCTTAGGCGCTAAATTCATGACCTCGCACGGTGAATGGCAATTCCTTCACACCTCGTTGCCTGACCTCCAATGCTTCTAACATATGTTCATGATATCCGAGACCTATACGTTATCAATTCTCTGATCAGATGGATCCCGCGCGATGGTCTGTTTCTTGCTTTGGCAGGACGCTTTATCTACCCGTAATAGTAGCATCTGGTTGGGCTGCGCTGAGAGAGGTGCTAGCTTGTCTTGCCATCTCTTCCCTGTTGTTCGCGTACATCGTGCCTAGCCATGGATATCTGGATGCTATGGGTCCTTCTCTTTTCGCCGACAGGTGGTCATCAATAACTCTTCGACGGTTGCAGGATAAGCGGCTATCCTCGCGAGTCGCAATGCTTGCGGTCAGTGGTGTGGTCTCCAACGTGGTCTCCAACGAAATGCGCTAAGGCTTACCGTACAGTCTTCTCAATGTCTCGCCGACATTGATTCGATTATTAATCTCTCGTCATCCAGACTCATAACCGCTGGATGTGACAAATGGCTCCAATCACTCGAGATGTTCCAGAGTTGCGCATCATAATCAAGCTCAGCAAATGAACTTTTCGTCGCATTAACGGAAGCTGCTGCCTTGAACTAATGACGTCGGACTGCTGTTTGGCCAGTGGTCGACGGGTAAGTGGGGTTTGGCTGACGGTGGAGAGGTGATTAGCCGATGTACTTCTTCGTAGAAATCAGCACGACGGCGTTCGTACTTGCACTTTCGTGGTTCACGAACATCGCCGCGGGACATACGAAGAAGGTTACGGTGAAGGCCATCATGCTTATCGCGTACTGCGTCGGCAACGCTGCTGGACCTTTCATGTGGGAGGCCAAGTACACTCCTCGGTAATCCGTTTTGGTTCGCCGTTGCTCTGAAACATCGGTGTGCTTACATGCTACGTGCTCAGGAACCACATTCCACGGACTATCATCGGGATCTGCTACGTCTAGGAAACTATGGTGCAGCCGCAGCGTTAGCCAGCGACCACCTTCCTGTCTCATGGGCGCTAGGAGTGAGAGGCCGGTTAGGGCCACAAGTGACTAAGAAGTACAGTACTACAGGTGCGTATTTATACGATATTCCTCCTTCCGTATTCGTCCACTGTGTTTCCTGGCACCGCCCTGCGACGCGCTTCAGCCGTCGCTTGGCGCTCCTTCCTCCCGACGCGTTGAGCGCGTTCCACCAAAAGTGCCGTTTGTCGGCCAGTTCCAACACTACGTTTGCTGCATGACCCTCCTGCTCATCATTCGCTTCGTTCTCGCACGCGAGAACAAGCGGAGAGATGCGGAGCCTCCAGATATGACATATGATGACGTCTACATTGAGGTCGTCCTGCCTGATGGGAAACGCGTTGAACGCAAGGTAGAGAAGGTACGCTGATCCCGTGATATTCCCTTTGCTTGTATTAAGTACTGATCGCGACGTCTTGCGCTTATAGGAGTTCCTGGATCTGACGGACATCCAGAACCATGACTTCCATACGTATTGTAGCAGTTAGAGCTCGCGGGAGTGGCCGCAGCCTATACATGTATCTATAGTACACTAGTAGACAAGCTTACAATGGTTGGAAGAATAGAACAACAGTCGGTTGGAAAACAGCGCGAACAGAAAAAGAGAAAGAGCGAAAAAAGCAGGTTTATCACGACAAGCGAGCCTGCGCTTGATGATTGGAGAAGCGATACATGTGAACAGCAACGAAAGATTTCATGTGGGCTGGCAGGAAGTCGGAATCGGAAGACGAGATGTCGTGATAGTGTGTGAAAGCGGCACTATTCGGACAAAGGACAGGAAAATGCCGGGATGCCGCTCTGCGAGCCAGTGGTTAGAGAGTGAGTCTGTTGAGTCCATCGCCCAACGAGCCGATGACACGCTGCATCGCGCTGTTGAACCTATGCACCCCACATTGCTCGCTCTCGACGTGCTGGAGGAGCGCGCTGAGTGTACGGAACTCGTTCCCACACCCGTTCCAACCGCGAGGACATTTAAAGATTTTCTCTGCGTGTGCGGGACTCCGGAGGTGCTGGTTGAGCGATCTGAGAGCCTTGAACTCCCGGTGGCATAGCACACATTCAAATTTGCATCCGTTCCAGGAGCGTTCGGTCGCCCAGGTAGCAGTGACCGTGCTGGAGGGAGGAGAGTAGCCATCTGGGCCAGCGATGAGACGATTCGGATTCGTGATGATGTTCGATCGATCCAGCTTAGCAGCGGCGCTATTAATAATGTCGCGGTCAACGTGTGAGGGGCAAGTCCCGGACTCCCAGTGGAGGACCAGGTCGGCTCCGGACATGAACCACTTGTTGCAGTTTCTACCTGGACAAGGGACGATTCTGTCTCGATGGACAGCAGAGCGCGAGTGGTTATTCAGGCCGTTCTTGTCCCTGAAGACCTGCCTGCAGTCAACGCAGTACCAGTGGCTCTGGCGGTTGTGTTCGTGTAGGCCGGCAGCGTTCTTAAACAACTATGATGCAAAGAAATTAGCTTGAGACGGGCCCATTTTGTTAATGCGTCTAGACTCACCAAGTTGCAGGTCTTGCAGTAATCGTGGTCCTCTTCATAATGACTGATAAGGTCGTTGTGACTATCGAAATGATCGTCACATCGTTGGCAATAATGGTGCACAAGACTCTGCACGTGATGTTAAATCAGATTCGATGCAATAGGGAAGTCCTTGCCGTGGAGATCGCAAACATGGTGCGCATTCGAATCGTCTTTATGCTGTTCGAGCGCGGGCTCGCTGGAGAAATAACGTTCACACCGCTCGCAGTATGCCATCTCTCGTCTGCTGACGTTCAGTATATATAGTATTCAATCAATGACGCGTAATCAGAGCGCAAGACTGTACGGTACGCACCGCGATACGAGTTTACCCACGATGGCGATGAGATGGTGGAAAAGAACCCTTGGGCGCTTTGAAATTCGTCTCGCACGGTGAATGAGTCGACCTCGCTGGCGACGGTTCACACAATTTCGACCTAGGCCTGTCACTAGCATGACCCTCCTGCTCATCAGCCGCTTCATCCTCGCACGCGAGAACTAGCGGAGAGACGCGGAGCCTCTTAGGTACGACGTACAGATCGGAATGATCATCGACGACGTTTACATCGAGGTCGTCCTGCCCGATGGGAAGCTCGTTGAACGCAAGGTAGAGAAGGTACGCTAACCCTGTAGTACTCCACTTGCTTGTGTTCAGTACTGATCGGGACGTCTTGCGCTTTAGGAGTTCCTGGATCAGACGGACATCCAGAACCGTGACTTCAGATACATATTGTAACACCTAGCTCGCGGGGATGGCCGCGGCCTATACATGTATCTATAGTACACCAGTAGACAAGCTTACAACGGGGAAGACGGGAACAGCAGTCGGTTGGAAAACAGAAAAAGCGAAAAAGAACAGGGATATCACGACAAGCGAGCCCGCACTTGATGATTGGAGATGCGATACATATGAACAGCGACGAAGGATTTCATGGGTGCTGGCAGGAAGACGAGAGTAGAAGACGAGATGTCATGACAGTATGTGAAAGCGGAACTATACGGACAAAGGACAGGGAAGTGCCCGAATGCGGCTCTCCGAGCCGGTGAATTAGAGAGTGAGTCTGTTGAGTCCATCGCTCAACGAGCCGATGACATTCTGCATCGCGCTGTTGAACCTATGCACCCCACATTGCTCGCTCTCGACGTGCTGGCAGAGCGCGCTGAGCGTACGGAACTCGTGCCCACACCCGTTCCAACCGCGAGGACATTTATAGATTTTCTCTGCGTGTGCAGGGCTCTCGAGGTGCTGGTTGAGCGCTTTGAGAGTGCTGTACTCCCGATGGCATAGCACGCATTCATACTTGCGCCCATTCCAGGAGCGATCGGTCGCCCAGGTGGCAGTGACCGTGCTGGAGGGAGGAGAGTAGCCATCTGGGCCACCAATGAGACGATTCGGGTTCGTAATGATGTTCGATCGATCCAGCCTGACAGCGGTGCGATTAATAATGTCGCGGTCGACGTGTGAGGGGCAAGTCCCGGACTCCCAGTGGAGGACGAGGTCGGCGGCGGACATAAACTGCTTGTTGCAGTTTCTACCTGGACAAGAGACGACTCGGTCTCGATGAATAGCAGAGCGCAAGTGGCTTTTCAGGTTGCTCTCGCTCTGGAAGACACGCCTGCAGTCGGCGCAGTACCAGTGCCTCTGGCGGTTGTGTTCGTGTAGGCCGGCAGCGTTCTTATAGAACTATGATGCGAAGAAATTAGTTTAATTAGTTTGAGGCAGGCCCATCTTGTTAATGCGTCTAGACTCACCGAGTTGCAGGTCTCGCAGTAATAGTGGTCCTCTTCATAATGACTGATAAGGTCGTTGTGACTCTTGAGATGATCGTCGCATCGTTGGCAATAATGGTGCATAGGACTCTGAACGTAATGTTGAATCAGACTCCATGCAGAAGCGAAGTCCTTGCCATGGAGCTCGCAGACGTGGTGCGCGTTCGAATTGTCGATATGCTGCTCGAGCGCGCGCTCGCTGGGAAAATAACGGTCACACCGGTCGCAGAATGCCATCTCTTGTCTGTTGACGTTAACATTATACAGCATTTAGCTAACGACGCGTAGCTGGCGCACAAGACTGTACGATACGCACCGCGATAAGAGTGAGGTGAGGAGATGGTGGGAAAGAACCCTTAGGCGCTAAATTCGTCTCGCACGGTGAGTCGACCTAGGCCTGTCACAGTGTCACTAGTCTCCCATGGGCAATTCCTCTGTCACAGGTTGCCTGACCTCCAAACTAGAACTTGTGTTGTCATCATACTCCCACGCAGCGGACTGTCCCTGGATTCAGTGATATCTAGTCGGGCTGCACTGAAAGATGCTTGTCAGGGCGTTTTGATTGTTATTCGCATACATCACGTCCAATAATGTATGCTGTTGCTCATGCTTTTTTCGCCAAAAGGACTATTGTCGATAATTCTTCGACTGTTGCAGAATAAGGCAGCTCGTGATATTTTGCTGTCTTTGTGGTCAGTGGTATCCTACGAAATATGCTAAGACTTCCCACACAACCTTCGCAATGTCTCACCCGACGTTCACTCTGTAATCACCCGTCATTCAAGCTCATAAATGCTGGGAGCGACTAATGGCTCCATGTACAGAGTTGCGCATCACAATCAATCTCAGAGAAATGAACCTTTCGGTCGCATTTACAATAACAACGCCGTATCAATGAAATGACTCTGCTTACCTTTCACTTTGATCATGATATCAAAGTCTCTGACGGTGCATTTTATCATGTAAGTTGTGTCCCACGAGATCCACAGTGTTATACGCATGCTTGTGCGCACCCACTTTGTGTTTGCACTTGAACAGTCAGAGCCATCAGGCTTTGCTCGGACTTGTGGTAGAGGAAACGAGGACTTGCCAATGCAGAGTTCAGCCAGGTTTTGTGTAACGAGCGACATTGTTTAATGCACGAAACTGCTTTCAACGATGGCTGTGTAAGTTCCATTCCTGATGGAACGAAAGTCTGATCATACGACTCTTAGGTCCATTATTCTACAGACTAACCTTGTGCACTGCGAAATTTCATGTATTGGCATGCTCATCCTCTATGGTTCGTCCGAGTTCCTTTGCATCTCATAAAAGACCACTTTCCTGATCAGATTTGGCATTGATTGCGGCATATCTAACTTGGCTTCCATGACAGCAGTCACATCTACTGTACACAGTGTGAAAAAAGTAGATGTTACAGTCGATTCTATGGTCGCAAATTCTGATTCGACAACATCGTTAATCACAATAAGACTTCATACTTTAGGGTGTGGCAGCATCCAAGGGAATGGCACAGATATGGGTAATTATCCCAGCTATGCATGTCGTTACATGGAGTGAAAAGTATGTTATCCACTAAAAGGGGATCATAAGCGACTTATTCAAGTTCATTTGTAACAGAAGCTTATTCAAAAATGAAGAGCAGAATGCGATCTTAAATGGCGTAAAAACATGCTTCTCATTCAAAAGCTTAGTTCATTACAGCTGGTAGCATCCAGAAGTACGAGAAGGAGATCCGGCGTTGCTTAAAAAATGTGCGACTGGGCGTGTGCATTGATCATCATGGAACCATGGGAAGAGTGGCTTGATGAAGCGGTCCGCCAATGATCTTGACCGCAGTCAGAACAATCAACAGGTATTTATTCACCTCTGGCTCATGCAGGTATCAGCTTGCTGATGATTTATCGCGGTCTGTACTCACTGACAGCCTTCGTGACAAATAGTTTTTGCAATCGCGATTGAATTCGCATATATCTGACAGGGTTGGATAATGGTGCCGATGGCTGCTCTTCTGAATACCTTCACAATCCTGAGCGTGGAATTCATGGAAATGAAACGTGCGTCATTTCGTCTCATGTTAGTTTCGGTCTCATTGACGACCTGTTCTGACGCGTCCCCTACTCTGCATTACAGCCTATGTCAACTCGGTCACGTATATGTGAACACTTATGAGGCTCAATGAATGACACATTCATACTGACTGCGCATTGTCTCAGGTTCAACACCAGAAACAGCATCAGAACAAATGGCACCATGAGCTACCGCAGCGTAGATGTGCTCCTTTGCTTCATTAATACTGCACGGCCTCTATCTTGTGCTGAATGAAGAGTCAATTCCATTACATCCAGTATCGTGGACATCCTAGCAGAGATCATGCATGACGGAAAGCCTCCACAGAACGTGAAAAAGATCTCTTGTATGCGACACATGGACTGAGGCTTCGATAAGTCACATTTCTCTCAGTTTTCTTGGATGCCTAGTGGCTCATGGTAGGGGACTCCTGCGCAAAGTGATGTGACTGTCCTCTGCAGTGGGTGTAGAGTTGTGAAGATGCAGCGATGCACACTGTAACTTGTAAACTACCCCAGACAATAGGATGGCATATGCACCGCTTCACTATAAGACTAACGCTAGCGCAACCTTGCGTGATCACATTCATCAAAATATGAATAGTCCGCAACGCGACATGTCGAGCACAAGTACATACATAGCAACACGAGGGAATGCAGCAGCGAGAAAGCGAATGACACAATAAAATGATCGTACAGAGCAGATACAGAACAGATACATAGCATGGAAAAATTAAAAAGCGTACGCGGGCACTGGAACAAAAATAGACGGAAAGACTTACAAGGTAACAGTGTCATAAAAGACAAACCAAGATTACGTGAACAGCGAGTCCTCAAAATTCAGCCTCACATAGTGAGGCGATGCATGTCGCTCATCAGCAATTCCACCATTTCCTGCATCGCCTTGTTGAACCGATGAACTCCACACTGCTCGCTTTCCACATGTTGGCAGAGCACACTGAGCATGCAGAACTCAGTGCTGCAGCCTTGCCAACCACGTGGGCATTTGTAGATTTCCTTCATGCGCTGGACTATCGAGATGACGAGTTGCATTCGTGATGATATTATGAGAATCCAGCTCGACCGCAAGATGGTTGACACCGTGTAGATCTATGCCAGAGAAGCAAGCCCCAGACAGTGACCCCATCATTTCCTGCATCGCGTTATTGAACTGATGAACTCCACACCACTCGCTTTCCACGTGTTGGCAGAGTGCACTGAGTGTGCGGAACTCAGTGCCACAGCCCTGCCAACCTCGTGGACATTTATAGATTTCCTCATCGTGTACTGGACTGTTGAGATGCTGATTTCAGCATTCAAGATTACTGAACTCCTTGTGACAAAAGACACATTCAAATTTGGAACTGTTCCACGATAGGCTTGTAGCTCGAGAAGGAGCGACGATAAGCGGAGGAACTCGTGAGTCAGCGATGATAAGCAGAGAAACTCATGAGCCACCAGGACCGGTGAGAAAACGACTTGCGTTCATGATGATTTTATCAGAATCCAGCTTGACGGCCAGACGGTTGACTTAGTGTCGATCCATGCCAGAGCAGCAAGCCCCAGATTCTAGATGACTGATGAGCCCAGCACCTGACAGGGATGATTTCTTGCAGCAATGGCCCGGACAGTTCACTGTGCAAGCATTATGATAGGATGACCGCAGATGTGCATGCAGGGTGATCTTGCTTTTGAAGACGCATTTGCAGTCACCACAGTACGCATGTTTGTCAGCATAATGGTTATGCAACCCCTCGTTCAAGCTGAATACCTACAACAAATGAACACATGAGAGTCAAAGATATCTCAAGGATGCAAATACTCCTACCGTTGAGCAGAGATCACAGTAAAAGATATGAACAACACATGTCTTCAGATGCTCCTTCAAAACCTTCTTGCCTATGAAGACACATTTGCAGTCACCACAGTATGCATGTTTGGTGGCATAATGGTTATGAAACCCTTCTTTCGAGCTGAATACCTACAATAAATGAACACATGAGAGTCGAAGATATCTCAAGTCATGCAAATATTCCTACCATCGAGAAGAGATCACAGTAGATATGCCCAACAGATGTCTTCAGATGCTTCTTTTGTTAGAAGTGGCCGACCGACGGCACTTCTGGTGAAACACGCTCATCGCGTCAGGAGAAACAAGCACCAAGTGATGGCTGAAACGTGTCACAGGGCGGTACCTGGAAACAGAGCGGACGAGTACAGAAGGGCAGAAAATGTGTAAGTATGCACCTGTACTACTGTACTCCCCAGTCATTTGTGGCCTCACCAGCCTCTCACTCCCTTTGCGCCCATGAGATGGGAAGATGCCGGCTGGCTAACACCCTTGTCGCACCAGGATTTCCTAGATCTTTAAAGCCTTCTTGCTTCCAAACATGACTTTGCAGTCACTGCAATACACGTGCTTCATGTGATTGTGCTCATGTAAGTCTACTTCCGAGTTGAAGCTCTACCACATATACATTTAGAAAGTCTGTCCTATGGTGCATTATAATTCAACTCACAGTAACACACATCTGGCAATGCCACTGATGCACCTAAGATTGCAGGTGCATGTTCAGGGCATCTTGGCTCTCAAACATGCATCTGCAACCAGTACAATAAGGATGATCCTTGCTGCAATAGTCATCGTGCAACCATGACTCCGAGCTGAAGACCTGAGATGTGACCAAACATTGATCGTAGCTCCCACGAGGAAGGTACCAAGTTACTTACATCACCGTGAAGAGACTGCAAGTGCATGTTGAAATCTTTCTCGCTCTCGAACATGTGTTTGCAGCTCAAACAATACCAATCATATGCTGAATAATACTGTCACAGATTTTTACCACAAAAGTCTACACGTGACTTTGCTCACACCACAAATCACGTGCTTCACCAATATCTCATGCCACTCAGCCACAGACATGACGCGTAGAGATCAGGTGATAGTCCACATCACATGTTATGGTCCAGACCCGTGGATGATACGGTCGGACCTGTCTATTCCAGGACACAATAGAGGCACCCATTTGGGAACAAAGGGAACAAGGACTATTGTTATACATCAGCCTTCCGCTTCCTATTAGTTTAGCCAGAAGCCTAGATAGGCATGATGTTCACACCAGAGAACAAAAGGGAAACCAAGATAGGCACGATGTGCACACGCATTACTGCGGCAACCATCAATCTTCTCACTTATTGTTCTACTTCCGGACATCCTATTGTTTCATGTACGGCCATTTGCTTATACCCGTAGATAGGTAGCTTAGGTAAGGTAGCCCGCTGTATGTGTATATAAGACCAGCCATGTAGAGGACGAAACTTCAGATTGTTTCTCCTCATCTACTACCGATAGCACTCACTGAGCCCACAAAGCTCCTTCATATATCTCTATCCCTTGCTTGCGTTCGCGACATCGACTAGTAATTCAGAAGGCTCTTGTGCCACTTAAGGGTTCAGGGGGATTCTTTGGGATCAGGGGGACCAGGGCGGCACGTTCCACGTAACTGTCCCTTTTTGTCTTTTTGATCTCTTGTCCGGTGTTACCGTGACATTAAAAACAATCTGACATTTTCTGCGCCCCTGCTTAGTGTCTAACACAAGCGGCCACATATTTTCAGTGCAAGCAGTTTCAGCCGTAGCGCGCGGCTTTTTTGACACACATTCCAATCTGATCTCTACCCGGCGTGAGCCTCAGCAAAACTCTGAGCTGCCCAAAGCCTCAAAGTGCAAGGCCACCCCCCAGGATCGACCTCGACGCCCACTACAAGTGTCAGAAAACCAACAAGGAGTGTGAAAGACTCCTCACACTCGCATCGCTCGGTGCATCATCCACAGACAGGCAGCGCGCAGCAGCTAGGGTCGTCGATACTACGCACATTATAAAGCGCGGAATCATCCGCAAACCTCGCGATCGCACCTCACCACTCGAACGCTACAAACCCAGACATGGACATCTTACCACAGGCAGTTATAAGCCAGCACCACCACCAGAGCTCATCACTTCTAACGCAGTACCTCCCTCCATCATCGCTCCCATTCCAATTCATCCCCTACCTAACTTTATAAAGACAAACACCCTTGCACATCCCATTCGCCCACTCCCTTCCAGAGTCAGGCCGACAATCCACATCGAGACCCTTACAAAGCAAGTAGATGCTACCCACTTCAGGCTCCAACCTATACTAGGAGCATTCTCATATCGTCTAAAGGACAAGCACCAAGGACCCATCTTTAGCCTCGCCACAGAACTTGACAAAGTCTGCGCTGACCTACACACCGGAACGCGTGCATATACATTCATCAAGAAGCAGGTGATCAACACAGTCTGTTTGGAGATAGGAGGCATTAGTTTCAAGCAGATAGGGAAAGAGGAAAGGCTGCAGGAAATTGCCAAAGCCCTGGTCTTTATTGCCGAAAAGCGATACTTGAACTTTTTGTACTAGTTTACATACATCTATATCACAATGGAAGGAGCCGATCGTGCGCACGCATCCACGTTCAGGCAACGAATGGATGACATTCTTCACACAAACGTCGAGTCAGCACATGATGGCAGTACTCCACGCGCCTCGCAGCGCAATTCACCTGAACCTGCGCTAGGACCACAGGATTCTGCATCACAAGTCGGAGGACCAGCATCCCCGACACCATCACTTGTACCAGCCTATGTTCCACCCATCTGGGAGTTTGATGGACACCAATTCGAGCACCTGGAAGATGCTCTCAGACAGTCCGCTCCTGGAGAAGTCCCGGACCACATACGCGAATGGGTAATCATCGCAATGAAGCTCACGGTCACTACTGAAATCACCAAGGTCTACAATGTGCTCAGAAACAAGATGTACGAGCACAAGAAAGCCTTTGAATTGCAGATCCAAAACAACAAGAGCGAACACCGACTTAAGGAGGCAGTTCTCCAGACAGAAATCAGGAAGCTCAAAGATAGGATCCTCGTGCAAGATGCGCATATGGCGGTTTTAAATGACGAGCTCACAGGAATCCAGGCGACAATGCTTGACACAGGCAAAGAAATGATGGAGATCAAGGCAGCTAACGTGAAGCTGCGGCATGAGCTAGCTTCGCTCAAAGCAAGCGGCGTCACTATGATGCAAGGTCAAACATCCGGCACAGTCCAATCGCACAAGCCACACATCAAAATTGCTGAACCTCCACACTACTTGGGCAAAGGAAGTCTGGAGGACTGGCTCTAACAACTCGGTATATGGATGCGGTGGAATGAGATCAACGACGACGAACACAAGATTACCACGGCCCTGCTACATTTGGAAGGTGGCGCATTCACATACATGTCAGAATATGCAACCAAGGCAGCAGCACGGCAAGCACTTGGCATATGGAAAGACTTCGTCGACATCCTCAAAGTAAACTACAGGACCCTCGATCCGGACAAGGATGCACAGCAGCATTTGAAGGATATCTGCAGCAAGACGTATCCCACGATGGTATCCTTCACAGAACAGTTCCGTCAATGGGCCACTAAGACCAACTTAGGGCACACTGCACTCATCGGTTACATTGCTGAACATCGAAGCAAGGATGTACGCCAGGCAATGGTTACACGAGACAGTCTAGAAATTTCTGACCCCATTACATGGCCGGAGTACCTCGACCTATGCCTTCAACTGGAGTCCAAGTTCAGGGCCGATAAGGCAGCACAGCGCAGAACGGTAATAACAACATCATCATCGGCACCACGGGTCCCGAAAGACCCCAACGCAATGGTCATGGATAGAGTATCCATCCTCACCAAGGAACAAGAAGGATGGCTGGAGAAGAAGCTGTGTGTACGATGCGGGAAACATCCCTTCGTTTTTAAACAGCGATGCTCAGATTCCAAATATAAAGGCAAATTTGAGATGCCAAAGCGGGGTCAAGCAACCAGGGCAATATCGACAACGGCATCATCCACTGGCTCCAATGACAGCAAGGTGAGAGAAGAAGCAGTCCGTGCTTTCATCACCAGCTATGACGCGAAGGGAAAGGAAAAGGAGGCGGAACCAGAACCAGCTGTCGAAGCAGCTAGGATCACAGAGGTAGAAGATGATGAGGATTTTCTTCAACGGGTTCTCTGAGATCTGGCCAGAGTTCCCATAGACACTGTAATAGTATCTACTCGCTCTCGCATGTACCAGTATCAAGTTTTTTATACATCGCATCTACTGGTTCATCAAAACACGCAATCGATCTACCTGTTCACCTCAAACAGGGAGTAAGGGAAGTCCAGACTGAGGCGCTCCTTGATTCAGGAGCATATTCTTGCTACATCAACCCACGGCTGGTTGATCAGTTGAATCTCGCTACAATCTCACTCGAGAAGGAGATCAGGGTTTACAACGCAGATGCATCTCACAACAAGGGTGGAACCATTAAGAAAAGGGTTCTTCTAAGTATAACCATCGGAAACCACACAAGCAGGCAAAGCCTTTTGGTCACTGATATAGGACATAAAGACGTTATACTAGGCATGAGTTTCCTTAAGGAGCATAATCACGAAGTAGATTGGGGAAAACTCACAGTCGATTTCACCCGGTGCCCACAAAGATGCACACCCTCACAGGTAGCAATTCAGGAGGAGGACCTGGAAGACACAAACATCCCCCACATCGAAGACCTGATGGAGTTCGTCAGTTCCCAGGAGTTAGGTGACAACTGGAATGACATGGACAGCTTCATTAGATGGGTGTCATTATCAGAAGACCCTGATGCACAAGCCATAGCATCACTCATTATGGGTCTTGACACCAAGAGGAATCAGGATAGAGCACCACAAAAAGGAGAACAGGACAAAGACTACTGGTCAGCCTATGTCCCCAAACACTTCCACGAGTATGGCGATGTGTTCTCCAAGAAGCAGTCGGAATGAATGCCCACAAGAAAGCCCTACGATCATCCAATCGAACTTGTTCCAGAGGCATCGTTACCATGCCCGGCAAAGTTATATCCTATGAACCTACAGGAAAGAAATTCGCTCGACACGTGGATAGACCAAGAGTTAGCCAAAGGTTACATCAAGAGATCAAGGAGTCCAACTGCAGCACCCGTCTTCTTCGTCAAAAAGAAAGACGGATCACTGAGGCTCGTACAAGATTACAGAAACCTCAACGCAGTCACAAAAAAGAACAAGTTCTCAATCCCACGCATTTCGGACCTCATCGACAGACTTTCACATGCTAGTATATTTACGAAGCTTGATCTGAGATGGGGGTTCAACAACATAAGGATTAGGGAAGGAGACGAAGAGAAAGCCACCTTCATCACACATTGTGGCCTCTTTGAACCCACAGTAATGTACTTCGGTTTCTGCACATCAGCAAGAACTCAGTACAGATGGACCCTGCTAAAGTCGAAGGTGTACTTGGCTGGCCCACACTGACAAAGGTCAAACAAGTACAGGCCTTTTTAGGATTCGTGAATTTCTACAGGCAATTTATAAAGGACTTTGCGAAACTCGCATGACCTTTAACACTTCTCACCTGTAAGGACATGCACTGGCAATGGAAGGAGGAGCAAGACCAAGCCTTCAGTGCACTCAAAACGGCGTTCACCTCAGCCCCGATCTTACAACTCCCTAATGACACTGCATCATACTGTCTAGAAACAGACTCTTCAGACTATGCAACTGGTGCAGTACTCGAACAACTAGGAGAGGACAAGCTATGGCATCCAGTCGCATACTACTCTAAGTCACTCAACGAACATGAGCGGAACTACGAGATTTACGACAAAGAGATGCTTGCTATTATTCGGGCACTCGAAGAATACTGGCACTATTTAGAAGGACATCCAGAACCCATTGAGATTTGGTCGGACCATCTCAACCTTACATACTTCCGTCAGGCACAGAAATTATCCCAGCGCCAAGCGCGCTGGTCATTATTCCTCACCAGATTTAATTTCATCCTCAGTCACTGACCTGGAAAGACTATGCTACATGCCGATCCTCTGTCCAGGAGGCCAGACTATGAGAGGGGGGTAGACAGCGACAATTCGAATCAAATGCTGTTAAAACCTGAATTTTTTGCTATCAATGCGATTCGACCCACTCACGCATCTGAAGTTGATGATGCTCAACTACTGGAAAGGATCAAGAAGGCACTCACAGATGACATGATGACCAAGGATTATCGTGCGCTTTTGAATACAGGACAGCGCGAATTTGGGAAAAACCTCGCAGAATGGAACTTTGAGCACGGACTGCTGCTCCATCGCGGAAAGGTTTATGTTCCCAAGAATCAACAGCTACGCCTTGACCTAATAAAACTCCATCATGACACCTTACCAGCCAGACACCCTGGCAGGTTCAAGACGTTGGAACTTATTACCTGGAATTATTGGTGGCCAGGAATGTCTGTAATGGTTAAACAATACGTACAAGGTTGCGACAGTTGTCAATGCAACAAGTACTCAAGAGAAAAACCATACGGACTACTACAACCCAATGAGGTATCAGGAGGATTATGGGAAATTGTCACAGTTGATCTCATCACTCAACTTCCTCCAGCCATGGACTTTAGGGGAGAAAAGAAGACGGCAATACTTGTCGTCGTAGACAGACTCACGAAGCGAGCACACTTTTATGCCACAGACGACACAGTCACATCGTCGCAAGTCACTAACGTATTCTATAACGAAGTCTTCAAACTCCATGGATTGCCGCGCCAGATTATCTCAGACAGAGGTACTCAATTTGCGAGCAAACTATTCCAGGAGTTCTGCCAGAAACTTGGTATAAAGTCTACAATGTCTACAGCATATCACCCCCAAATAGATGGTCAGACAGAAAGAGTTAATCAGGTGTTAGAACAGTACCTACGTATGTACTGTAACCACAGACAGAATGATTGGGTCTATTACCTGCCAACGGCAGAATTTTCATACAATAACCAGACCCATGAATCCACCGCACTTTCCCCATTCTTTGTCGAATATGGCCGACATCCAAAAATGGCACCAGACATACACAAATCAATACGTCATCCCTCATTGGAACATCTATTCGCCCACCGATCCGAGGCACAAGAACAGGCAAAGGCAGCATTGGAAGTTTCAGCTTCACGAATGAAATGGTACTTCGATGAGAAAAAGGGAGAAGTCCCATTCAAAGTCAGAGATCTAGTTTTACTCAAGGGAAAGGATCTCAGAGTAAAAGTCAAGTCCACGAAGCTAGGCACACAAAACTTCAGACCTTACAAAGTACTTCAGAAGCTAGGCCCAGTCACATTTAAACTGGAACTGCTTAAGCAAATGAAGGTCCACCCAGTCTTCCATGCTAGCAAGTTGATCATGTACCATCAAGACACGGTCACAAACCGTGAACCCCCAAAGCCTCCAGCCATAAAAATCGAAGGCGAACCAGAATTCGAAGTTGAGGAAATACTAGACTCGAAGGTTGTAAGGGGAAGGGTCCAATACCTCGTCAAATGGAAAGGCTATGACCATTCCGACGATACATGGGAACCCCGAACAAATCTTACCAACGCCGACGAGCTTCTTCAAGAATTCCACCAGCAACACCCAGATGCAGCCAAAGCACCAATCAGGGTCGTCACTTTTGGTGGAAAACACTTCGAATTATCCTCATATGAAGTTGCACCAATCTCTACACACCGAATCAACATGTCCGACCATCCAGACGGGTTCTTCCTATATCATAAGATGACAGATCTCACCAAATCACTGAAAAAATCCTCAAATGAAGCAGCAGGATGAGATCTTTATGCAGCAGAAATGCATGAAATCCCCCTGCATTCATGAGCTGTGGTAGGAACGGAAGTCGCAATTGAACCTCCCAAACATACCTATACATGAATAGCTCCACGCAGCAGACTGGCTGCACGAGGAATTGACGTAGGTGCAGGAGTCGTCGATCCAGATTACACTGGAGAACTCAAGGTCGTACTGATCAATACAACAGATTTCGTATTTTCGGTTAAACTGGGAGACAGGATAGCCCAAATAATCTTCGAATATTACGCCGAAGGGCTTCTCTCCTGAAGTTACCAACCGTTGCGAGCAACTAGAAGGGGAAATAAAGGTTTTGGCTCCTCGGGACAATGAGCCTTGAGAGGGGGGTAGTGTCACAGATTTTC